>NC_090646.1:622524988-622824988 GCF_040937935.1 Hyperolius riggenbachi
TGTGCAGCCCCCTCTCCCATGAGTAACCTACAAGTGCAGCCTCCTCTTCCATGTGTAACATCCCTGTAAAGCAGCTCCCCTCCCATTCCATGTGCAGCCCCCTCTTCCATGTGTATCATCCCTGTACAGCACCCCCTCCCATTCCATGTGCAGCCCCCTCTTCCATGTGTATAATCTAGGGATGGGACTTCGAATCCGGCGAATCCACGAATCCATCGAATCTTAGGAAAGATTCGAGATTCGTGGATTCAAATCCCCAGGCCATTTGCGCGCATTCGAATCCGACGAATCCGCGCAACCCGCCGCAACATTTCGTCGCACGCGTATACATTACCTGCGCCGCTTGTGACGTCATCGCGACCACCTCCGACCTCGCGTCCATCCGCGCGTTGCTCCCGCGTGATGACGTTGACGCTGCCCTGCCTCTAGACGTCGCTTTCGCGGAGAAGACCCGGCGTGGACGGACGGACTAGATCGGAAGGCGTGGACGGACAGAACAGCGACAGGTACAGTATGTCCGGGGGCACCCGTGGGGGACGTTGCTGGTGGGGGACATTGCTGGTGGAGGTCGGCTGGTGGTCGGCTGGAGGTCGGGTGCGGGCCTACGTGAGGTCGGGCGGGCGGGCGGCCTACTAGGGGACCTATGCCTGGTTATCTATACTGGGGGGACCTATGCCTGGCTACCTATACTGGGGAGGATCTATCTACCTAGCTATCTATACTGGGGGGACCTATGCCTGGCTACCTATACTGGGGGGACCTATGCCTGGCTATCTATACTGGGGGGACCTATGCCTGGCTATCTATACTGGGGGGAACTATGCCTGGCTACCTATACTGGGGGGACCTATGCCTGGCTACCTATACTGGGGGGACCTATGCCTGGCTACCTATACTGGGGGGACCTATGCCTGGCTATCTATACTGGGGGGACCTATGCCTGGCTACCTACACTGGAGGGACCTATGCCTGGCTATCTATACTGGGGGGACCTATCTACCTGGCTATCTATACTGGGGGGACCTATGCCTGGCTATCTATACTGGGGGGACCTATGCCTGGCTACCTATACTGGGGGGACCTATGCCTGGCTATCTATACTGGGGGGAACTATGCCTGGCTACCTACACTGGGGGGGACCTATCTACCTGTCTATACTGGGGGGACCTATGCCTGGCTACCTATACTGGGGGGACCTATGCCTGGCTATCTATACTGGGGGGACCTATGCCTGGCTACCTACACTGGGGGGACCTATGCCTGGCTATCTATACTGGGGGGACCTATGCCTGGCTACCTACACTGGGGGGGACCTATCTACCTGTCTATCTATACTGGGGGACCTATGCCTGGCTATCTATACTGGGGGGACCTATGCCTGGCTATCTATACTGGGGGGACCTATGCCTGGCTACCTACACTGGGGGGACCTATCTACCTGTCTATCTATACTGGGGGGACCTATGCCTGGCTACCTATACTGGGGGGACCTATGCCTGGCTATCTATACTGGGGGGACCTATGCCTGGCTACCTACACTGGGGGGACCTATGCCTCGCTATCTATACTGGGGGGACCTATGCCTGGCTACCTACACTGGGGGGGACCTATCTACCTGTCTATCTATACTGGGGGACCTATGCCTGGCTATCTATACTGGGGGGACCTATGCCTGGCTATCTATACTGGGGGGACCTATGCCTGGCTACCTACACTGGGGGGGACCTATCTACCTGTCTATCTATACTGGGGGGACCTATGCCTGGCTATCTATACTGGGGGGACCTATGCCTGGCTATCTATACTGGGGGGGACCTATGCCTGGTTATCTATACTGGGGGGACCTATGCCTGGCTATCTATACCAGGGGGGACCTATGCCTGGCTATCTATACTGGGGGGACCTATGCCTGGCTACCTACACTGGGGGGGGGACCTATCTACCTGTCTATCTATACTGGGGGGACCTATGCCTGGCTGTCTATACTGGGGGGACCTATGCCTGGCTATCTATACTGGGGGGACCTATGCCTGGCTGTCTATACTGGGGGGACCTATGCCTGGCTACCTACACTGGGGGGACCTATGCCTGGCTATCTATACTGGGGGGACCTATGCCTGGCTATCTATACTGGGGGGACCTATGCCTGGCTATCTATACTGGGGGGACCTATGCCTGGCTACCTATACTGGGGGGACCTATGCCTGGCTACCTACACTGGGGGGGGGGGGACCTATCTACCTGTCTATCTATACTGGGGGAACCTATGCCTGACTATCTATACTGGGGGCACCTTTACCAGAAGCTACCTATACTGTCATTTTGATTATCATGTGCTTGTTCTTTGAGAAAAGGTTTGGTGGTTGAACTTAATGAGCCTTTCCTACCCTTCTCCCTTTATGAATGCCTGCAGTCCAAGTCCCACACAAGCCAGATACTCCCTGATGGCTGCTGTTGCCTGAGTCTCACACAAGCTGCCTCCAAAGTAGGAAAGAGACACCACCACAGACGTCTTGCTACAGTAAGAAAAGTAGTAATATACTCGCATTCTGTATGTCTTTTTGAGGGGCACAATGTACTGTACCTTACTATGTTTCTTCCATATATCACACAATTATTTTGTACAAGATTCGTGAGATTCGGGATTTGAAAGGTTCGAGATATCGAGAACCTTTTCAGATTCGGATTCGGATTCGGATTCGAAAAAATTGTGGATTCGTCCCATCCCTAGTATAATCCCTGTAAAGCATCTCCCCTCCCATTCCATGTGCAGCCCCCTCTTCCATGTGTATCATCCCTGTACAGCACCCCCTCCCATTCCATGTGCAGCCCCCTCTCCCATGTGTATCATCCATGTAAAGCAGCGCTCCTCCCATTCCATGTGCAGCCCCCTATTCCATGTGCAACACCCTCTTCCATGTGCAACACCCATGTACAGCAGCTCCCCTCCCATTCCATGTGCAGCCCCCTCTTCCATGTGTATCATCCCTGTACAGCACCCCCTCCCATTCCATGTGCAGCCCCCTCTCCCATGTGTATCATCCATGTAAAGCAGCGCTCCTCCCATTCCATGTGCAGCCCCCTATTCCATGTGCAACACCCTCTTCCATGTGCAACACCCATGTACAGCAGCTCCCCTCCCATTTCATGTGCAGCCCCTCTTCCATGTGCAGCAGTAACTCTCTTTCATGCACAGCTCCCTTGGGCAGCAGTTCCCCTCCTGCATGTACTTCTCTCCATTTGCAGCCTCCCTATTCCATCTGCAGCCTCCGCTCCCATATGCAGCAGGAAACAGGAAATGTGGATGCTGGAGGCACTGCAGAAGTTTGGGCACCACTATAGATGCCCATACAAATATCGGTTATGGGTGGAAATTTGTGCACCTCAGTAGTGGGCACTGGAGCCACTCGCTATGCAAATTGTGGCTACACGCCCTGCTATTTGTAGCCACAGTTTGCATATTGGACTGGCCTAGTGCCCGAAATTTCCACCCATAAATTACATACCACCCATCAATATCAAATTACAGCGGTGCCACCTCCAGTATTTTTTTTCTTCACAGCACAGGGAGGCAGTTAAAGTTGAGCGCCAGGAATGGGATTTGCAGGAGTCAGGAAGGGGGTTTGCACCGGGGGCAGTTAATATTCGGCATCAAGAAGGGGGTTTGTGACAGGGAGACAGTTTAAGTGCTAGGAAGAAGGTTAGCGGTGGGTGCGGTTATGATTAGGCTTCAAGAAGGGGTGTTTTAAGGCTAAGGCGTCGGGGGGAGGGGTTAGGCATGGGGGGAGGGTTCTGTGTGAGAAAAGGGTTAGGTATAGCTGTAGTAAATATCTTTTACTAGGGAAAATTACTACTGTAAAATATTATAATATAGGCAAATGTTACCAATACTCTACTATCGGCTATTTCCTGCCTTCCAAATGCCCTGGCATCCTTATTGTGCGCATGCTATGCAGCAACTGTTCTTCTTTGTCCAGCCGCATCCTTGGACAGCCACCACTCTAGGCCCCAGTCTTTGGGCCTTTCCAGAAATCTGGCCCTGGTTGCTGTGCCAATTTTAAAGAGACTCTGTAACAAAAATGTCAGCCTTATTTCTTCTATCCTATAAGTTCCTATGCCTGTTCTAATGTGGTCTGGATTACTGCAGCCTTTTCTAGTTGCACTGTCTCTGTGATATATATAATCTTCTTTACTTTGTCAAGCTTTGTCGACCCAAGGAGAAATGTACTGCCTCTGCTGTGACAGGGAGAAGTTATGCACGTCCCCTGCACACTCCACCAGGCTTTATATGTGCTTTGTTTATTGCTCTCAGTTTCACCTTGTCTGTAGACTGGAGTGCAGATAATTCACTATGTAATAAGAACCTGCAATACAGTATACTGTAACATGATATAGTTTCAGTGGCATAGCTAAGAGGCTGTGGGCCCCAATGCAAGTTTTGCATTGGGGCCCCCCAAGCTCTCTATACATAACAATTGATAGGCCTCACCAAAACCAATCAATGACAACCACAGAGTTAGAACTGCAAAAAGAGGATGGGTAACAGTGTGTTAATTATCACTGCTATTCTAATCAGGGACGGATCGGGGGGGGGGGGGGGCAAAGGGGGTGTCTTGCCCCAGGCGCAGATTGTTAAATTCTTAAAAAGGCGGCAAAATGTGGATGGGGAATGGCAGTTTAGGCGCCAAACCTGACCTTGCCCCAGGCGCAACTTGGGGCAACTTGGTCTAGATCCGTCCCTGATTCTAACCATCTATAGAAGTGAATATTATCAGCATAGGACCAATAATGAGCTAATACTGTAGTTGAGGGTGGGCCCCTCTAGCCCAAGGGCCCCGATGCGGACGCTACCTCTGAACCCGATATTGCTACTCCCCTGTATAGATTATATATCCACTTCGGGTTCTGGCCGGCCAATGTGCGAAGTGGCCGCAGCGCAGCGGCCAATGTTAGAAATGTAATGTTTAAATGTATTAAAACCTGCTCACTTTCATGAAATATAGCCGGCGGCAATGTAATAGATGAAGCCGCCGGCTTTCGCACTGCCTCCTCTCCTCCTCCTCCCCCCACCCCGCCTCTCTCCTCTCCCTGCTTCCTATACAACATACGGAGCAGCCGGGGACATGCATGTCTCAGAAAGTCGTTTGTCGCGGCAGGGGAATCCTGCCGTTCCTGCAGAGCAGGTGCTGGCAGAAGCAAAGTCTTTAGCCTCCCCGCTCTGCTTCCCCTGCCGCGACGAACGACTCTCCGGGACACGCATTGTCCCCGGCTGCTCCGTATGTTGTATAGGAGGCGGAGAGAGGCAGGGGGGGGGGGAGGAGAGGAGGAGGAGGAGGCAGTGCGAAAGCCGGCGGCTTCATCTATTATATTGCCGCTGGCTATATTTCATGAAATTAAGCAGGTTTTAATACATTTAAACATTACATTTCTAACATTGGCCGCTGCGCTGCGGCCACTTCGCACATTGGCCGGCCAGAACCCGAAGTGGCTGGCCAGAACGCAAAGTGGCCACACTTCGGGTTCTGGCCGTAATATATATATATATATATATATATATATATATATATATATATATATATATATATATATATATATATATATATTTATTTTTACACATACATCACTTCCTGGTTAGCAGCCATGTTTTTGTTTGTACACACTGCCTAAAACTGGCGATTAAAAGCCAGGGTCGCAGCAGGGAACGGCTGAAACAGCCAAGAGGGATGCAGGCGATCACAGTTACTCAATTGGTAATTGTTTTTTACAAGTACTCAATTGGTATGTTTCTTATTGTTCAAATCGAACAGTGCAGATTCTCTTTAAAGAGTAACTGTTAGCCCCCAAAGTGAAATTTAAATCTCTACAGCAATGTTTTATTTAGTATTAAAGTGATCCAAAAAGCCAATGCAGAACTTAAAAATCAATATAATTATGTTACTATGTAGCCTTTTGCCCAAGCTAATGACGCAAAGCCGCATATCTGATACTGATGAGCATGCAGAGCATGCCTATGTCTGCCCGACCCCCCTCTCCCCCCTCTCCCCCCCAGGACCAGGTGCCGATCTATTCGCACCACAAACAGTTGACCGCTCTGACAGGGAGAGAGAGCGGCAGCACTTCCAGCGCAGCCACGCAGAGCAGCCGCCGCCGAGTCACATGTGAGACATGTGAGAGAGATGCACGGTGGCGGCTGCTCTGCCGTGGCTGCGCTGGAAGTGCTGCCGCTCTCTCTCCCTGTCAGAGCGGTCAGCTGTTTGTGGTGCGAATAGATCGGCACCTGGTCCTGGGGGGGAGAGGGAGGAGAGGGGGGTCGGGCAGACATAGGCATGCTCTGCATGCTCATCAGTATCAGATATGCGGCTTTGCGTCATTAGCTTAGGCAAAAGGCTACATAGTAACATAATTATATTGATTTTTAAGTTCTGCATTGGCTTTTTGGATCACTTTAATACTAAATAAAACATTGCTGTAGAGATTTAAATTTCACTTTGGGGGCTAACAGTTACTCTTTAAGGCCTAAATCCTGCAACTTTATTGCTAGGCTATGTTTTTGGGTTGCTGGTACCTAACAGTTTACATGCATAGAAAAATAACATAAAATAAATTACTGTGCGAGATAAAAATGACCTAATGTAAAAAGCACATGTAGCTGAGTTAACATTAAAGTTTACTTGCATCAAATGTGTTAAAGAGACTCCGTAACAAAAATTGCATCCTGTTTTTTATCATCCTACAAGTTCAAAAAGCTATTCTAATGTGTTCTGGCTTACTGCAGCACTTTATACTATCACTGTCTCTGTAATAAATCAATGTATCTTTCCCCTGTCAGACTTGTCGGCCTGTGTCTGGAAGGCTGCCAAGTTCTTCAGTGTTGTGGTTCTGCTATGAACTCCCCCTTCCAGGCCCCTCTATGCACACTGCCTGTGTATTATTTAGGATTAGAGCAGCTTCTCTCTTCTCTCTTATCTTTTACAAGCTGGATAAATCGTCCTCTGAGCTGGCTGGGCTTTCACATACTGAAGAATTACAGACAAGGGCCAGCTGTTTGCAGGAAGAAACGAGCAGCCTGAAACTTCAGTGCATGAGAACAGGGGGAAAGAAACACACAAATGATCTCTTGAGATTCAAAAGGAAGGGTGTATACAGCCTGCTTGTGTATGGATGTATTTTCTATGTGTGGACATTTTACTTCCTGTTTTGGTGGCCATTTTGTTTGTTTATTAACAAACTTTTTAAAACTGTTTTTAACCACTTTTAATGCGGCGAGGAGCGGCGAAATTGTGACAGAGGGGAATAGGAGATGTCCCCTAACGCGCTGGTATGTTTACTTTTGTGCGATTTTAACAATACAGATTCTCTTTAAAGGGGAACTGAAGAGAGAGGTATATGGAGGCTGTCATGTTTATTTCCTTTTAATCAATACCAGTTGCATGGCAGCCCTGCTGGTCTATTTCTCTGCAGTAGTATCTGATTAAAACCAGAAACAAGCATGCAGCTAGTCTTGTCAGATCAGACTTATAAGTCTGAACCACTGAAACACCTGATCTGCTGCATGCTTGTTCAGGGGCTATGGCTAATAGTATTAGAGGCAGAGGATCAGCAGGGCTGCAAGGCAACTGGTATTGTCTAAAAGGAAATAAACATGACAGCCTCCATATACCTCTCTCTTCAGTTCCCCTTTAATGCATGGAATAACATGTACATTAGCACATGCTAAAATATGTGATTATGCTTTTGTGCATCATGCGCAAACAGGGGCGCAACTAGAAATCACTGCCCCTTACACTCACTCTGTCCTCTGCTAGCGCAGAATTGGCTCTGCAGACTCCACCAGCATCACTACAATACAGAGCACTTAGGCCCCATTCACACTTGAAAAGACAAAATTTGCGGGAGTGATTTTTCCGCGATTTCACGCGGAAAAATCACTGGACAGTGCAGCAATTTCTCCGTGATCGCATTTAGCGCTTCTATAGCACTGAAACGCGATCGCTGGGAAATCGCCTGAAAATGGTGCAGGCTACGCGTTTGTATTCACGATTTTGGGCGATTTGCGGCATTTATCGCAAATCGCCCAAGTAAGAACGGGCCCTTAGGGTTTTATTACACTAGCTCTTTCAAAAGCGCTAGCGTTTGAGCGTTTTGCCGAAATCGCCAGCAAAACGCTCAAGTGTGAATGGGGCCTCAGGGAAGGGTAGAGAGGTTGGAGGCTGGGCGCTGTACATAAGACCCTGCTGAACACTGAATAGGGACTGTCTATAAATCTTTGTCTGCAAAACTGTATGTATTCCTGTATGATTTCTTATCAGTGGCTGAGCAGATGCAGTCATTAGAACATTAGAACAATTATGCAGTGAGTAGAAATTTTTCTCTCTCTGCGCCCCTAGTTGTCAGTCTCTCAGGACAGCGAAAAGAAACTTCTTCCCACACGGAGCCCCCTGTGGCTTCTGGGCCCCGCTGCTGCTGCATTCCTTGCAGGTTCTATTGATACGCCCTGTGCGCAAAACTTGAGTAAACGTTTCTTATTGTAGCTGTAGATATGAGTTTTTATCAAGCCCTATGGCACTAACAAAGATAAGTACTTAGAAATTGCCACCGGGAACTGAAGAAACTCCTAGTCTACACGTAAAATATCAGTTGAAATTGATTTATGTTCCTTTGGCTGTACATGACCTTCGGCAATAATGACCATTGCAGACACTGATGTATGTTAGCTGTCAGAGTTTGCTGCTCCTTAGAAGTCTTCTGTTCCCTCTGTATTGTCGGCTGTATCTGCCAAGTTTAACAGGCTCATGCTTTGGTTCAAGGAAAGTTCCCACTGTGCACTGATGCTTCTATAACAGCCTGACTCTGCAATGCAAAACTACAGCTGTCAGCATGCTAGTATAGACCTGGAGGAGGCTGTATGAGGAGGAGAGTGCTACCTCGCAGTGTTTGTTTAGTGGTCCATACTGTGAATCCCACCCAGAACCATTAGACTAGTGAAGAGCACAAATTTTGCATAGATTTTGCATTGAAATTCGCAATTACAATGCAAAATCGCAATGCAAATTTTTGGAAAAAAATTCTAATTAATTTTGTCTGTAATTGTACTAATTCGTAATTTTGCGTACATTTTTGCATAATTGTCACTTAATTTTGTGCCGACTTTAGCGGTTAATAGCAAAGTCCTCAAACAAACATGCTATTGCCACCAAAATTGGCGCATATGTTAATTTTTCTGAGTTTAAAAACATTTTTCCTTTGAAATTTTAAAATCAATTTTCTCAAAAACTACAAGGTCTTTTTTAAAAATTCTTTTTTTTTTCTTTTTTTTTTTTTTTTACATAGTTACATAGTTATTTTGGTTGAAAAAAGACATACGTCCATCGAGTTCAACCAGGGAACAAAGTACAACTCCAGCCTGCTCCCTCACATATCCCTGTTGATCCAGAGGAAGGCGAACAACCCTTACAAGGCATGGTCCAATTAGCCCGAAAAGGGATAAAAATTCCTTCCCGACTCCAGATGGCAATCAGATAAAATCCCTGGATCAACATCTTAAGCCGCATCTACACGCGTAGATGCGGCCGCGATGCTCCTTATCAATCGATAAGATCCGGCAGGACGGATCTTCGCACCGCCGATTCCCTGCTCGGTCCCCGCGAGGGGACAATGGCAGGGAATCGTGCGGGAGATAAGCGGCGCCGGCGGGGACGAGCAGGCACGAGCGGGGAATCGAATGCGGCGCACGCGCGGCGGGCACGCGGAAGAGGCGATCCGGCGGCTAATCGAGCCGCCGGATTGCTTCAATGTCCCATGGTGTAGATGGGGCTTTAAGGCATTACCTAGTAATTGTAGCCATGGATGTCTTTCATCGCAAGGAAAGCATCTAATCCCCTTTAAATGCAGGTATAGAGTTGTACTCACTTGTACCCATTATTCTCCGAAACATATGTAGCAATTTTGAATTGATATGGGGGCTTTGCTATTTATTGCTAAAGCTGGCTTGAAATTACGCAAAAATTATGTGAAAATTCACGCAAAATTACAAATTATTATACAAAATCGATTGAATTTACAAATCGTAATTACGTATAGGGGTAATTGTGAAAATGTACACGAAATTTCACGTAATTTTAATTAGCTGATTACAATCATCACAACAGTAGACTGCTAGTATATTGTGTAACCAGCTACACGTCAGTGCCAGCTGAGTTGTGGCGGCGCCTGGCGTATCTTTAGACCAGAGCTGTTGTATGCTCCCCTACTCTTAATTGCCTGAGGAAGCAGGAAATTGCCTGCGAAACGTGTTGCAACCTATTGTAGAGTATGCCAATAAATTATTTGTTTCGTTAATTGACAGCTTCTAGTGTCTGCTTATAGGAGGTAAGTCCACCACTGCCTCCCAAGCAATTTTTAACAATTTTAAAGCCTGTTTTTATTCTTCTGGCGACTCTGTTTTTTTCCTTAGTTTTGCATCCACCCTTGGTGGAAGGGGGATCCCCCTTTTTTTCCTATCTACAGAGAGCGACTTCTTAATCCTGAGTGGGGTCAGGACAATCTCTCCCTACCTGCCTACACAGTGGTTGCCTTGGAGGTAACACCTGGTTTGTGAGCAGTGATGAGCGAAAAATGCAAACATTCTTTTCGCCGAATTTTCGCATAATTTCATTTCGACAGGCAAATTTTCGATCGAATATTTTCACGTTAATTTTCACTTAATGCCCTTTATTTTCACGTTAAATTCGTAGTTCATCGCATACGTATTTCCGCGTAGCCGTAGTACCGTACGCGTGCGGTAACTGCGTCTATACGCACGTATTAGCGGATTATTGCGGACATTTTTCCGCATAAGGGCATAAGCATCTGCATACAGCGACGTTTCTTGCGGATTATTGCAGAAATTTTTCCGCATAAGGGCATAAGCGTCCGTATACACTGACGATTCTTGTGGATTATTGCGGACATTTTTCCGCATAAGGGCATAAACTTCTGCATACAGTGATGTTAAGGGCATAAGCGTCCGCATACAGTGAAGTTTCTTCAATTTTCGATGCTGTTCGAAAAACGTGAATATTTCTGAAGGTTTTTGCGAAAATTCGCAGAATTTGAAAACTGGATTTTCGATGCGAAAATGACTTGGCCGAAAATTCGCAAGCAACACTATTTGTGAATATATAATCTTGTACTCTTTATATTTTCCATATTTCCAGTACATACTACACTATATTGGGCTCTCGGTGTCATTTCTTTACATATGTTTGAGTTGTGTTTCACTCGTGGATCAGGAGCATAAATTATCTGTTTACCTGCAGCTTCTGCCCCCGTCGCCGCCCCACAGGTCCGTGATTGGGTAATGTGTTCTCGAAGCCGATCAACTTGCCTGTTGTGAATGATCATTGGCCTCAGCGAGATGCCTGTGGTCATTCATTAAATGGAAATAAACACATGCATACACTCACTTCCTGTGTAGACAGGATAAAGTGTGGGGACATCTAGTGGTCAGAAAGTAAAATTACATGTACAATCCTACTAATATAATAAATGGGAAAGTTCGGATGTTTGGATGTTTGGATGTTTGTTACTCGATCACGCAAAAACGGCTGAACGGATTTGAATGAAATTTGGCACACACATAGTACATTACCTGGAATAAAGTATAGGATACTTTTTATTCCCATAACCAAAAAGAGACAAATACAAATTTCACTGGAAAATGTAAACTGCAGCCATCCACTGTTACACTGGAGGTGTGTTTAGCTTCTAAGGGTAGAATGGTTAATTTGCATATATTCAGCAGTGATGCTCTGGGAGACATCTCAAGCTCACTCCAACCTGAATTATCGCAAATTCTTTCTGTTTTAAGAAAGCAAACGTTTGTTTTTCTTAACATCTTAGTAAGGGGGCTTTTAGGACCATTGTAGTCCCTTACACACTCCAATGAGTTCTGGGTCACTATGAGATTGCTGGGTAGCATGTCCCTCTCGGTGTTACAAGCCCTACTGCATAGCGCCAAATTAATCCATGCCATGCACTGATGAGGATCAAACAATCCGAATCAGGCTGTGCATCGCCGCTCGGCCTTTTGGCTGCGATCAGGGGTAAAACCTTGGTTGTGGTCGGAAGGGCTTAGCAAGAGGACCTCCTTTTGGGGGTCCTAGGAAAAACAGAGAGGCGAAGGAGGGAGCCATGGCGGACTGGCGGAATTTGCGCAGCTCCATAAAGGTGGAGGTTGCTAGAGACCAGATCGGGAGTGTCAGCCTGAGAGATGTGGTGTCGGATGTGATGTTCAAGATATTCAATGTCCAGGTAACGGATCTACATTCGGTTCAAGATTTTGTTCATTTGGGTTTATTTTGTTTTACGTTTCATTCCGAGGAAACCTGCATTGCTGTGTATGAAAACTGGAAATTTAAAGCTTTCTCAGCGGACTATGCCATCCTGAGGAAGATGTCGGTGGAACTTTGCTTTGATCCTGGAATGAAGGAACTTACTGTACACTGCTACAACCCCTACATGGAGGAGTATGTGGTGAGGACTTTTCTTTTGAGATTTTGTTCTGAAGTCAGCGAGGCTCAGAGGCTGTACAACCCATTTGGTTGCTACAGGAGCAAGCTGAAATACAAAGTTAAATTGCTTCCAGATGCAGATGGCTATGGCGGCACGGTGCACCCCCCAGCTTCCTTCCATGTGGCTGGGGAGAGATGCACCATTTACTATCAGGGCCAGCCTAAGTACTGTAGGGGGTGTTTTGAGTACGGGCACATAAGATCAGAGTGTCCCAATAAGATGTGTTGCCGGATATGTAAGGAGAGGGGCCACCAGGCGTCTGCGTGCCCTGCACCCCGAGTGTGTGATCTGTGCGGGGTGGGGGGTCACATGGCCCGGAACTGTACTAAGAACAAGGGACGCAGACTGTTCTCATATGCTGGGGTTGTGAAGGGGGAGGTGGGAGGATTGTTTGCTGGGTGGGCGGAAAAGACTCCGTTCTCTGTTTGTGTTATTGACAATACTGTATCTGATAATGTTGCTACTAATGTTGCTGAGGAGCGGATGGAGGCGTCCGGGCCGGTGGCAGAGGAGGGCGGAGGTTCTGTGGCCGGCTTGGCGTCTCACGTGACTGCTGAAGAGAGTGGTGGGCGTGGTCAGGAGAGCGGGGCTGCAGCGAAAGGGGAGGTGTCTGTGGAGCGTGGGGAGGTGACTGGAGTGAATGCTGAGAGTGGTGACGTCAGTGAGGTGGTCCCGCTCTCGGCGTCCTTGGATACTGTTGCTGGGGTGATTGAGGAGCTGGAGGAGTTGCTGGATGATGCGGCTGTGGTGGATGTGACGCTGGGTGGTGAGGAGGCGGATGTTGGGCTGCTGAATGTGTCCAGTAAGGAGGATGGCCGCCGGGAGACTGGGGTGAGTGACGAGCGTGCGGCGGAGGTGACAGCTGCTGTGATTGCGGAGGTGACTGGTGTGGGAGTGGCTGGGGTGATTGTGGGAGTGGTTGGTGAGAGTCCGTGTAGCCAGGCGGATCTGTTTGCGGAAGATGGGAATGTGACGGCTGAGGAGTCTGTGGGTGATGATTCTTGTGTCCGGGCTGTGGAGCGAATGGAGGAGGAGACTCGTGGAGGGAGAGTGAGCGGAGCTGCACCGGCAGAAGGTGACGTGTCTGGGGAGGAGGAGCCGGTGGGTGACGCTACCTGTGTGCAAGCCGTGCTGCGGGAGGAGGAGGAGCAGTCCCGGGCACGGAAAGCGGCTGTGCAGAGTGGGTCCGGTGTTGGGAAGACTGCGGAGGTGATTGCGGGGGTGAGTGAGGGGCAGGGGGTCACCCAGGAGCGGGGGAGACGGCGGGAGGAGGCGGGTCAGCCAGAGAGGAGGGAGGAGTCAGTATGCAAAGGTAAGGTGAGCAGTGGGATGGGCAGCGGGAAGGTGCAGAGTAGCCGGGCTGGGAGTAGTAGTTCCTCAGGAGTGGGGGGTGTGGCCAAGGCGCAGAAGCCCATAGATTGGGGGGCAGAGATGGATAAAAAGGAGGAGCAGGATAAGATGGGGTGGGAGGAACAGAAGTCAAGGATGAGGCATGGAGGGAGGGGGAGGTTGAAGGAGGAGGAGGAAAGCAGAGTAGGAGGGGGTAAGAAGCTGAAGTTGGGGGTAGGGAGTGCTCCAGAGGTGCCCCTGTCGCCTAATTTGTATGTTGTACTGGAAGATTCGGATGATGAGATGGAAGTTCAGGTGGAAGATGCTGGGCAGCCGGATAGCCCTGATCCGCAGCCCAGGCGATGTGTTGCTGTATCTGGGAGAGAAGGAGGTGATCAGACTGTGTTATTGGAACATAGTATACCCAGTGTGCGGCTGGATAGGCAGTATTATGAGCCACTTGAGAGGGACTGTGTGATACAGACTAGAAGTTGTGCTAAAGAGATTGTGAAGGTGGTGGAAGAGACGAATAAGTTGTGGAATAGTATGTCGGATAATGTTGCTTTACGCATAATGATGGTAGTGAGAGAGATGCTTGGAGAAGATACTGCTATAACAGCGAGGAGGTATGGTTTCCCATTGTGGCTTGTAAGAAGGATGCAGGTGTATCATTATAATTTGTCAGATTATCGTCAGGATGATATGACCGTGAGGATAATGGGTTATTATGTGTCTAAACTGGAAAGACTGTGGGGAAAATTAATTTCTGGAGAATATTGATTTTTTATGACCTAAGAAAAAGATTACAAAAATAAAACGCCATATGATGATTGGACTGATTCCTCTTTTAGGGGGCATTTATGTCTCTATGGAGAGATTAAGACTAATCTGAGGTAAAAAAGGAAAAAAAAAAAAAACAAAACAAAAAAAAAAAAAAAAACAGTCTGTATGTGTGTTGGATTATTATGGCTCTGTACAATTTAACAAGCTGGCACATCATTGCATTCCAGTGGTTCTGGAGGTGTGTTTAGCTTCTAAGGGTAACAATGGTTAATTAGCATATTTTCAGCAGTGATGCACTGGGAGACATCTCCAGCTCACTCCAACCTGAATTATTGCAAATTCTTTCTGTTTTAAGAAAGCAAACTTTTGTTTTTCTTACACTGTTAATGGAAGGGTTCTCAAACTTTGCACAGTTGGTCGTTGGGTGACTAGGATTATTATTCAGAAAAGTGGTTGGAGCCCAGGGCCGGGCCGAGGCATAGGCTGGAGAGGCTCCAGCCTCAGGGCGCAGTGTAGGAGGGGAGCACAATTCATTCAGCTGTCATTCCTAACTGTGTTTGAAACAGAAAGAAATAAGAAAAGGGGATACATAGCAGTGACTGCAAGCCAGATAACTAGATATTAAGGTGTTGGGGAGGTTGTAGGCCCTGTGGCGCCTCTTAGTCTAATAGCAATCAGTGTGTGACGGCTGGGGTGGGAGGGATGGAGGGGCGCACTTTGGTGTCTCAGCCTTGGGTGCTGGAGGACCTTGTCCCGCCTCTGTTGGAGCCTATAAAAGCCAATCAAAATTCACCTAATGATTTTCAAGGGGAATATTTACATTTCTACCATTCTTGCACTGTTAATGGCACAAGCCTCAAACCTGGTATAGTTGATCATTGGGTGACTGGGGTTCAATTTCAGAAAGGGGGTGGAGCCACAAATAGCCAATCAGATTTGTTTCATTCCAATGCAAATTATTGTTGCCAAACACCGCAAAGCTCACAAACTTGGTAATTGAGTAATTGATTAATTGTGTGTTAGGGTTAGGAAAGTGGGCACAGCCAACACCAGCCAAATACATAAGCGGGCAATGCCGGGTCATAAGTGGGCGGAGACAAATACAAATTTTACTGGGAAAATGTAAACAGCAGCCATTCTTACACTGTTAATGGTAAGGTTCTCAAACTTTGCACAGTTGGTTACTGGGTGACTGGGGTTTATATTCAGAAAAGTGGGTGGAGCCTACAAAAAACAATCAAAAATTACCTATTGATTTTTCAGGGGAATATTTCATTGCTGCCATTCTTGCACTGTTAATGGCACAAGCCTCAAACCTGGTACAGTTGATCATTGCGTGACTGGGGTTTAAATTTATATAAGGGGGTGGAGCCCCAAACACCCAATCTGATGTGTTTCATTTTAATGCAGGTTATTGATGCCAAAGACCGCAAAGCTCACAAACTTGATCATTGAGTAATTGAGTAATTGTGTGTTAGGGTTAGGAAAAGTGGGCGCAGCCAACACCAGCCAAATACATAATCGGGCAATGCTGGGTCATCAGTAGGCGGAGACAAATACAAATTTCACTGAGAAAATGTAAACTGCAGCAATTCTTACACTATTAATGGTAGGGTTCTCAAACTTTGCACAGTTGGTCACTGGGTGACTGAGATTAATATTCAGAAAAGTGGGTGGAGCCTACAAAAGCCAATCAAAATCCACCTATTAATCTTTAAGGGGAATATTTAATTGATGACATTCTTGCACTGTTAATGGCACAAGCCTCTTGCACTGTTAATCACCTGTACCTGGTACAGTTGGCCATTGGGTGATTGGGGTTCAAATTCAGAAAAGGGGTGGAGCCACAGCCAATCAGATTTATTTTATTTCAATGCAAATTATTGATGCCAAAGACCTCAAAGCTCACAAACTTGGTCATTAAGTAATTTTGTGTTTGGGTTAGAAAAAGTGGGTGGAGCTAGCACCAGCCAAATACATACCTGGGCAATGCCGAGTCTTCAGTGAGCGGAGACAAACACAAATTTCACTGGGAAAATGTAAACTGCAGCCAGGGCCGGCCTTTGACCTGAGCGACCGGAGCGATCGCTCAGGGCGCCGGCTTCAGGGGGGGCGCTCCTGCCTCTGGCAATAACAAGTAGGCGGACAACTAGGGCACAAACTGCGAGCAGAGCAGGCTGTTGTCCAGTGCAGAAGCGGGCACTAGGACCTGGAGGAGACATACTTCTCCAACGCTCGGACTTCCTTATCAGCCCCCCTCCCCGCCCCTTCAAGCACGCTGGATGGATAGAGGAGCAGTCCGAGAGGTGGCGAGGTAATCCTCTTGTGGGCTGTAGAATTTGTGTCGTTTTCTTTCTGGAGCAAGTTCCTACAAACTGTCTTGTCCTGTCTGCCGCTGCTAGAATGTAGTGTGTGTAGCTGTGTATATATATAGACTGTGTGTAGTATGTGTGTGTAGCTGTGTGTATATAGACTGTGTGTGTGTGTGTGTGTGTGTGTGTGTGTGTGTGTGTGTGTGTGTGTGTGTGTGTGTGTGTGTGTATATAGACTGTGTGTAGCTGTGTGTATATAGACTGTGTGTAGCTGTGTGTATATAGACTGTGTGTAGCTGTGTGTATATAGACTGTGTGTAGCTGTGTATATAGACACTGTGTGTGTGTGTGTGTGTGTGTGTGTGTAGCTGTGTGTATATAGACTGTGTGTAGCTGTGTGTATATAGACTGTGTGTAGCTGTGTGTATATAGACTGTGTGTAGCTGTGTGTATATAGACTGTGTGTAGCTGTGTGTATATAGACTGTGTGTAGCTGTGTATATAGACACTGTGTGTGTGTGTGTGTGTGTGTGTGTGTGTGTGTGTGTGTGTGTGTGTGTGTGTATATATAGACTGTGTGTAGCTGTGTATGTGTAGTGTGTGGCCGTGTATATAGATTGTGTGCGTGTGTAGCGCGTGGCCGTGTATGTAGATTGTGTGCGTGTGTAGCGCGTGGCCGTGTATATAGATTGTGTGCGTGTGTAGCGCGTGGCCGTGTATGTAGATTGTGTGCGTGTGTAGCGCGTGGCCGTGTATGTAGATTGTGTGCGTGTGTAGCGCGTGGCCGTGTATGTAGATTGTGTGCGTGTGTAGCGCGTGGCCGTGTATGTAGATTGTGTGCGTGTGTAGCGCGTGGCCGTGTATGTAGATTGTGTGCGTGTGTAGCGCGTGGCCGTGTATGTAGATTGTGTGCGTGTGTAGCGTGTGGCCGTGTATGTAGATTGTGCGAGTGTGTAGCGAGTGGCCATGTATATAGATTGTGCGAGTGTGTAGCGTGTGGCCATGTATATAGATTGTGCGAGTGTGTAGCGTGTGGCCATGTATATAGATTGTGCGAGTGTGTAGCGTGTGGCCATGTATATAGATTGTGCGAGTGTGTAGCGTGTGGCCATGTATATAGATTGTGCGAGTGTGTAGCGTGTGGCCATGTATGTAGATTGTGCGAGTGTGTAGCGTGTGGCCATGTATATAGATTGTGCGAGTGTGTAGCGTGTGGCCGTGTATGTAGATTGTGTGCGTGTGTAGCGTGTGGCCATGTATATAGATTGTGCGAGTGTGTAGCGTGTGGCCATGTATATAGATTGTGCGAGTGTGTAGCGTGTGGCCGTGTATGTAGATTGTGTGCGTGTGTAGCGTGTGGTTATGTATATAGATTGTGCGAGTGTGTAGCGTGTGGCCATGTATATAGATTGTGCGAGTGTGTAGCGTGTGGCCATGTATATAGATTGTGCGAGTGTGTAGCGTGTGGCCATGTATATAGATTGTGCGAGTGTGTAGCGTGTGGCCGTGTGTATAGATTGTGTGCGTGATTGTGTAGTGTGTGTGTGTGTGTGTGTATAGTGTGAGTGTGTAGTGTGTGTGCGCATACGTGCATGGATCTGCTGTCTGTCTGTTTTGTGGCTGGGGGTGCCTGCATTATGCTGGGCATACACGGCTTGTTTTTGCCACTCGATCGTTTCGCCGCTTGATTCTGCAGTCGGTTCTCTTATCTTCCGCTCGTTTTTCTCATCTTTTCCATTCAGTGTTGTCACAAATCGAGCAGCGAAACGATCGAGCGGGAGATCGGACATGTCGGAAATTATCTATCAAGCCATCTAAATGGCTCAAAAACAAGCCGTGTATTCCCAGCATTGTTTGTGGTGGATTGCCCAGTGGAGGGGATGGGGGGCAGATAGATGGGGAACATCCCAAAGTGTGTGCGTACGCGCAACCGCACGTGCAAAGAGGATGAAACGGGGGGGGGGGGGGGGCACCAAAATCAGGTTTCGCTCAGGGCGCTGTGAAACCTAAGGCCGGCCCTGACTGCAGCCATTCTTACACTATTAATTGTGGGGTTCTAAAACTTTGCACAGTTGGTCACTGGGTGACTGGGATTAATATTCAGAAAAGTGGGTGGAGCCTACAAAAACCAATCACAATTCACCTATTGATTTTCAAGGCAAATATTTAATTGCTGCCATTTTTGCACTGTTAATGGCACAAGCCTCAAACCTGGTACAGTTGATCATTGGGTGACTGGGGTTAAATATTTAGAAAAGGGGTGGGGCTGCAAACAGCGAATCAGATGTGTTTCATTTCAATGAAAATTATTCATGCCAAAGACCACAAATCTCACAAACTTGGTCATTGACTATTGACAATTGTGTGTTAGGGTTAGAAAAAGTGGCCACAGCCAACAGCAGCCAAATACATACCCGGGAAACATCAGGACATCAGTGGGTGGAGAAAAATAAAAATTTAACTGCCAGAATGTAAACTGCAGCCATTCTTACACTGTCTGTCAATGGCAGGGTTCTTAAACTTTGCACAGTGGGTGACTGGGATTAATATTCAGAAAAGTAGGTGGAGCCTACAAAAGCTAATCAAAATTCACCTATTGATTTTCAAAGTAGTGGAGCCACAGCCAATTATTGATGCCAAAGACCGCAAAGCTCACAAACTAGGTAATTGTGTGTTAGGATTAGAAAAAGTGGACAGAGCTAACACTAGCCAATTACATACCCGGGCGACGCCGGGCGACCAGCTAGTATTAAATAATTAAAGAGACACTGAAGCGAAAAAAAAAATGATGATATTATGATGTGTATGTATAGTACAGCTAAGAAATAAAACATTAAGATCAGATACATCAGTCTAATTGTTTCCAGTACAGGAAGAGTTGAGAAACTCCAGTTGTTATCTCTATGCAAACAAGCCATTAACTACTTCCCGACCGCCGTATAGACAAATGGCGGCCGGGAAGTAGACGCCGCAAGGACCGCCGTATTGACAAAATGCGGCGGTCCTTGTTTGGGCATGGGCGGAGCGATCGCGTCATCCGTGACGCGATCCTCCGCCTCCGCCTGTCGCCGCTCACTCGCCGCAACATCCCGCCGGCCATACGGAAGCGCCGGCGGGATGTTAACCCGACGATCGCCGCATACAAAGTGTATAATACACTTTGTAATGTTTACAAAGTGTATTATACAGGCTGCCTCCTGCCCTGGTGGTCCCAGTGTCCGAGGGACCACCAGGGCAGGCTGCAGCCACCCTAGTCTGCACCAAGCACACTGATTTTCTCCCCCCCGCCCCAGATCGCCCACAGCACCCATCAGACCCCCCCCCTGCCCACCCCCCAGACCCCTGTTTGCACCCAATCACCCCCCTAATCACCCATCAATCACTCCCTGTCACTATCTGTCAACGCTATTTTTTTTTATACCCCCCCCCTGCCCCCTGCTCCCTCCTGATCACCCCCCCACCCCTCAGATTCTCCCCAGACCCCCCCCCCCCCCCATGTACTGTATGCATCTATCCCCCCTGATCACCTGTCAATTACCTGTCAATCACCTGTCAATCACCCGTCAATCACCCCCTGTCACTGCCACCCATCAATCAGCCCCTAACCTGCCCCTTGCGGGCAATCTGATCACCCCCCCACACCAATAGATCGCCCGCAGATCCGACATCAGATCACCTCCCAAATCCATTGTTTACATCTATTCTCTCCTCTAAACACCCACTAATTACCCATCAATCACCCATCAATCACCCCCTATCACCACCTGTCACTTTTACCTATCAGATCAGACCCTAATCTGCCCCTTGCGGGCACCCAATCACCCGCCCACACGCTCAGATTGCCCTCAGACCCCCCCTTATCAATTCACCAGTGCATTCATTACATCTGTTCTTCCCTGTAATAACCCACTGATCACCTGTCAATCACCTGCCAATCACCTATCACCCATCAATCACCCCCTGTCACTGCCACCCATCAATCAGCCCCTAACCTGCCCCTTGCGGGCAATCTGATCACCCACCCACACCATTAGATCGCCCGCAAACCCGCCGTCAGATTACCTCCCAAATGTATTGTTTACATCTGTTATCTTCTCTAAACACCCACTAATTACCCATCAATCACCCCCTATCACCACCTGTCACTGTTACCCATCAGATCAGACCCTAATCTGCCCCTTGCGGGCACCCAATCACCCGCCTACACGCTCAGATTACCCTCAGACCCCCCCTTATCAATTTGCCAGGGCATTATTTACATCTATCCTTCCCTGTAATAACCCACTGATCACCTGTCAATCAACTGCCAATCACCTATCACCCATCAATCACCCCCTGTCACCCCCTGTCACTGCCACCCAACAATCAGCCCCTAACCTGCCCCTTGCGGGCAATCTGATTACCCACCCACACCAATAGATCGCCCGCAGATCCGACATCAGATCACCACCCAAGTGCAGTGTTTACATCTGTTCTCTACCCTAAACACCCACTAATTACCCATCAATCACCCCCTGTCACTGCCACCCATCAATCACCCCCTGTCACTGCCACCCATCAATCACCCGCTGTCACTGCCACCCATCAATCAGCCCCTAACCTGCCCCTTGCGGGCAATCTGATCACCCACCCACACCAATAGATCGCCCGCAGATCCGACGTCCGATCACCTCTTAAGTGCAGTGTTTACATCTGTTCTCTACCCTAAACACCCACTAATTACCCATCAATCACCCCCTGTCACTGCTGCCTATCAGATTAGACCCCTATCTGCCCCTAGGGCACTCAATCACCCGCCCACACCCTCAGAATGCCCTCAGACCCCAGCCCTGATCACCTCGCCAGTGCATTGCTTGCATCTATTCCCCCTCTCTAATCACACCTTGAGACACCCATCAATCACCTCCTGTCACCCCCTAGCACACCTACCCATCAGATCAGGCCCTAATTTGCCCCGTGTGGGCTCCTGATCACTCGGCCAAACACTCAGATCCCCCTCAGACCCCCTTCCGATCACCTCCCCAGTGCATTGATTGCATCTATTTTCCCCTCTAACCACCCCCTGAGACACCCATCAATCACCTCCTGTCACCCCCCTAGCACTCCTATCCATCAGATCAGGCCCAATACAACCTGTCATCTAAAAGGCCACCCTGCTTATGACCGGTTCCACAAAATTCGCCCCCTCATAGACCACCTGTCATCAAAATTTGCAGATGCTTATACCCCTGAACAGTCATTTTGAGACATTTGGTTTCCAGACTACTCACGGTTTTGGGCCCGTAAAATGCCAGGGCGGTATAGGAACCCCACAAGTGTCCCCATTTTAGAAAAAAAGACACCCCAAGGTATTCTGTTAGGTGTATGACGAGTTCATAGAAGATTTTATTTTTTGTCAAAAGTTAGCGGAAATTGATTTTTATTGGTTTTTTTCCACAAAGTGTCACTTTCCGCTAACTTTTGACAAAAAATAAAATCTTCTATGAACTCGTCATACACCTAACAGAATACCTTGGGGTGTCTTCTTTCTAAAATGGGGTCACTTGTGGGGTTCCTATACTGCCCTGGCATTTTAGGGGCCCTAAACCGCGAGGAGTAGTCTAGAAAACAAATGCCTCAAAATGACCTGTGAATAGGACGTTGGGCCCCTTAGCGCACCTAGGCTGCAAAAAAGTGTCACACATGTGGTATCAGTATAATGTGTTTTGGGGTGTATTTTTACACATACCCATGCTGGGTGGGAGAAATCTCTCTGTAAATGGACAATTGTGTGTAAAAAAAATCAAAAGATTGTCATTTACAGAGATATTTCTTCCACCCAGCATGGGTATGTGTAAAAATACACCGCAAAACACATTATACTACTTCTCCTGAGTACGGCGGTACCACATGTGTGGCACTTTTTTACACCCTAAGTGCGCTAAGGGGCCCAAAGTCCAATGAGTACCTTTAGGATTTCACAGGTCATTTTGCGACATTTGCTTTCAAGACTACTCCTCACGGTTTAGGGCCCCTAAAATGCCAGGGCAGTATAGGAACCCCACAAATGACCCCATTTTAGAAAGAAGACACCCCAAGGTATTCTGTTAGGACTATGGTGAGTTCATAGAAGATTTTATTTTTTGTCACAAGTTAGCGGAAAATGACACTTTGTGAAAAAAAACAATACAAATCAATTTCCGCTAACTTGTGACAAAAAAATAAAATCTTCTATGAACTCACCATACTCCTAACGGAATACCTTGGGGTGTCTTCTTTCTAAAATGGGGTCATTTGTGGGGTTCCTATACTGCCCTGGCATTTTAGGGGCCCTAAACCGTGAGGAGTCGTCTTGAAAGCAAATGTCGCAAAATGACCTGTGAAATCCTAAAAGTACTCATTGGACTTTGGGCCCCTTAGCGCGGTTAGGGTGCAAAAAAGTGCCACACATGTGGTATCGCCGTACTCAGGAGAAGTAGTATAATGTGTTTTGGGGTGTATTTTTACACATACCCATGCTGAGTGGGAGAAATCTCTCTGTAAATGGACAATTGTGTGTAAAAAAAATTAACAAATTGTCATTTACAGAGATATTTCTCCCACCCAGCATGGGTATGTGTAATAATACACCCCAAAACACATTATGCTACTTCTCCTGAGTATGGCAATACCACATGTGTGGCACTTTTTTGCAGCCGAACTGCGCTAAGGGGTCCAAAGTCCAATGAGCACCTTTAGGCTTTACAGGGGTGCTTACAATTTAGCACCCCCCAAAATGTCAGGACAGTAAACACACCCCACAAATGACCCCATTTTGGAAAGTAGACCCTTCAAGGTATTCAGAGAGGGGCATGGTGAGTCCGTGGCAGATTTCATTTTTTTTTGTCGCAAGTTAGAAGAAATGGAAACTTTTTTTTTTTTTTTTTTTTGTCACAAAGTGTCATTTTCCGCTTACTTGTGACAAAAAATAATATCTTCTATGAACTCACTATGCCTCTCAGTGAATACTTTGGGATGTCTTCTTTCCAAAATGGGTTCATTTGGGGGGTATTTATACTATCCTGGAATTCTAGCCCCTCATGAAACATGACAGGGGGTCAGAAAAGTCATAGATGTTTGAAAATGGGAAAATTCACTTTTTGCACCATAGTTTGTAAACGCTATAACTTTTACCCAAACCAATAAATATACACTGAATGGGTTTTTTTTTATCCAAAACATGTTTGTCCACATTTTTCGCGCTGCATGTATACAGAAATTTTACTTTATTTGAAAAATGTCAGCACAGAAAGTTAAAAAAATCATTTTTTTGCCAAAATTCATGTCTTTTTTGATGAATATAATAAAAAGTAAAAATCGCAGGAGCAATCAAATAGCACCAAAAGAAAGCTTTATTAGTGACAAGAAAAGGAGCCAAAATTCATTTAGGTGGTAGGTTGTATGAGCGAGCAATAAACCGTGAAAGCTGCAGTGGTCTGAATGGAAAAAAAGTGTCCGGTCCTTAAGGGGTAGAAAGCCGTAGGTCCTCAAGTGGTTAATCTCTCTGACTAACTTAGTCGTGGAGAGGGCTGTTATCTGACTTTTATTATCTCAACTGTAAGTGAACTGTTTACATTTCCTCTGCTAGAGGAGAGGTCATTAATTCACAGACTGCTCTGAAAGAATCATTTTGAATGCTGAGTGTTGTGTAATCTGCACATATTATAGAATGATGCAATGTTAGAAAAAACACAATATGCCTGAAAATAAAAATATGAGAATATTTTCTTTGCTGCTAATCTTCTAGTAATTATTCATAGTACACAACCAATTCATTATATCATATTTTTTTTTCGCTTCAGTGTCTCTTTAAGTCCCTATTCTCCACTGTACTGAAAGCCTGAGTAGGCATTCTTACATCATATTATCTCTCTCAGCCTACTAGTCAGTTCTCAATTAAAATGAACACCTAACTCTGTGACAGCTTTGTTTCTTAGGACTGCCATAGCACTACACACAGATTGTGAAGTAACACAAAATTAGCTAGGAAATTTGGGCTTGAGCCAAATGCGTTCGGAATTTTGTCCAAGTGTGTCTAAACACGTTTATGTAATTATTTTTTAAAGTGTGAGCTTTAAAATAGCACTTTTGCAAATAAAAGCAACAAGTGAGTTCCCCTCATTATTACATTTCCACACATAGCTTTTTCTTTGCCTGTGACATGCTGTGTTCAAGGTGTACTGTTTTTTTTCACTGTGAGGACTCTCTAAAGAGAAAAACTGTGAAAGTGGACAGCACTAGTTCACTGCTGGACCTTGATGTGCCCTTCTACAGTAAACACAGTGCCCTTAGGGGAGATCAAAGTAAGATATAACCCCTTCATTTCTAGAACAAGGGTCACGTGAATACAGGGCCGGTTCTCTCATGATTCAAGGTAAAACATTTGCCTCAGGCAGCAGAGATTACAGGGGTAGCATTTTTCCACTGTGTTTACACTAACAGCATGTAGACAGAGTAGGAAGAGAATGAGACTCACAGACTCACAGCCAGCCAGCAGTGTGCTATTGTGTTGAGCTGCAGCATGTCATGTGAGAACATTAAATGAAGAAAAGCAAATTGTCGGGTGCGGAGGGGAGGAGGCGCATCCTCACAAGTTTGCCTCAGGCAGCAAAAAGTCTAAAACCGAATCTATATATATATAATAGAGTAAGTGCCTCAACCTTCAAGCAAGAAGAAGAAGTAGCGCCCTGCCCCCAGGGCCGGTCCAAGCAAGAAGAAGAAGTAGTGTCCTATCAAACCAAGGGCAAAAAGGGATAATTTGCATATTCAGTAGCAGTGCATTGTGGGTAACCACAAATGTTCACTTATAGCTGAATTATTGCAGATTTGCTTCTGTTTTAAGAAGGAAAATTACACCAAGATTTGCTTTTTTAGTAGGAGGGCTTTTTGGTCCCTTTTATCCACCTATACATTCCAAGTGATTTGGGTCACCCTGAGCTGCTTGGTTACTCTGTTGTACTGGTCTAAGCCCTATCTCATACAGCCGTATTAATCCTTGCCATGTACAGATGAGGACCAAAAGTCTGAAACAGGCTCTCACATGTGGTTTTGCTATTAGAGATGGGAAGTTCAGATCTTTACAATGATCTGGAAGATTTGAATCGGATCATTGAAGAGATCTGGATCTTTGATCCGAATCTCGGATCATTTTACTACCGAAGCATTCGGGGGTGAAATGAATAGCAGGACAGGTCATTCCCTGCTGTGGACAGGAGAGGAGAGGGGAGGGGAGGGGGGTGGGCACACAGAGAAGGGGAGAAAATGGACAGAGGGCAGGGAGTGGACAGAGATGGGAGGAGGGACGAGCAGAGAGCAGAAATGTTTGCTTGCACACAATACCCACATGCCGCAATCATATGCTTTACATATATTTCACCTATATGCTCATCTGTATACTTTGAAAGCAAACGTCGCAGTGAAAGAAAGCATTCCCCGAAGTGAAGTGTCGAGTGCAGGAGGATGATATTGCGCTGCAATCACAGTGCCTGCAAAGTTACTGAGCTGTGCTGAGCTGAGCCAAAAGTTTCCAATGTGATCACTGTGCAGCACTACGGAACAGCCAGCCTATAATCAGCAGCACGTTATAGCCAGTATGTGTGCTCTACACATATTTGGCAGTGGCACCCATGTCCCCTCTCTCTCATCTACCTGTCTCCCTGCAAGGCTGCCTCCCCTCCAACAGAGCGATCCATCTCAGCTCTGCTTCCAGGACCCCGCTGCCCGCTGAGAGGGGGCGTGTCGCTCCTGGCCCCGCCCCTTTTTCAATCCGAATCACTCATTTTGATGATTCGGATGATTCGACTCACAAAATAGATTCAGGGCAAAGATCCGAATCGTTCATGATCCGGACAACACTATTTGATATGGCTGTGTAAAACTTGCTATACACCAGTGGTTCTGGATGCTTGCTTGGCTTACTAAGGGTGAAAATGAATTATTTGCATATTTAGTAGCAGTGCATTGTGGGTAACCACAAATGTTCACTTATAGCTGAATTATTGCATATTTCCTTCTGTTTTAGGAAGGCAAATTACACCAAGCTTTGCTTTTTTTAGTAGGAGGTCTTTTTGGTTCCTTTTATCCCCCTATACATTCCGAGTGGTTTGGGTTACCCTGAGCTGCTTGGTTACTCTGTTGTACTGGTCCAAGCCCTATTTCATACAGCTGTACCAATCCCTGCCATGTACTGATTAGGACCAAAAGTCTTAAACAGGCTGTCAACATGTGAGTTTGATATGACTGTGTAAAATTTAAAACTACTAGTTAACCCGCGGCGTAGCATACACCGCATAAGAGGGTACTGGGCCGGAAGGGGGTATTGGGCACAGCGGCGGGGAGGGGGGTCAGACCCCCCCTCAACTGGGTCTCCCATGTGTGCTCTACCTCCAGCTTAAGCTCAGCAGGAACCTCCCCCTCCTGCTTAAGCACAGTAACAGCCGCCACTATTAGTAAGAGGCAGCGGGCGGGGATGACTCACCTCTTCCGTGCTCCATCGTGCGTTCCACTGTCGTCACTTCCTGCAATGCCGCACACTGTATTGGTGTAATTTGCCTTTTTAAAACAGAAGGGAATCTGCAATAATTCAGCTATAAGTGAACATTTGTGGTTACCTACAATGCACTGCTGCTAAATATTCAAATTACCCCTTTTCCCCCTTGGTAAGCCAAGCAAGCATCCAGAGCCTCTGGTGTATAGCAAGCAGGCACGTGCACAGGGGGGTGCTCTGGGTGCCCAGGCACCCCCCTTTTTAAAATCTTCAAAAAAGGCCCCTCTCGCCGCGCAAAATAAGCCCCGCCCCCGACGCGACAAGCCCGCCCACCCACGGGAAGCTCCGCCCCCGCCTGGGACACTTTCAAGTGAAGAGGCCCAGACAGGAATCCTTGTGTGGCATACTGACCTCTCCCTCCACCTAGGACCCATACTGACCTCTACCTCCCCCAGCACCCATAGTGACCTCTCCCTCCACCTAGTACCCAGTGACCACTCCCTCCCCTAGCACTCACAGTGACCTCTCCCTCCACCTAGGACCCATACTGATCTCTCCCTACCCAGTACCCACAGTGACCTCTCCCAGCACCCACAGTGACCTCTCCCTCCATCTAGCACCCACAGCGACCTCTCCCTCCACCTGGGACCCATAGTGACCTCTCCCTCCCCAGAACCCACAGTGACCTCTCCCTCCCCAGCACCCACAGTGACCTCTCCCTCCCCCAGCACCCACAGTGACCTTTCCCTCCCCCAGCACCCACAGTGACCTATCCCTCCACCTAGCGCCCACAGTGATCTCTCCCTCCACCTAGGACCCATAGTGACCTCTCCCTCCCCCAGCACCCACAGTGACCTCTCCCTCCACCTAGCACCCACAGTGACCTCTCCCTCCCCAGCTCTAGCAGTGATCCTGCCTACCCCAGCACCCACACTGACCTATCCCTCCCCCAGCACCCACAGTGATTTTTCCCTCCCCCAGTGGCTACCCTCCTTTACCCTGCAGCACCCACAGGGACCTCCCATCCCAAAAGCAGCACCTACAGTGACCTCTCCCATTGCCAGCACCCACAGTGGCTTCTCCCAACACCCAGCATCCACTCCCTCCTCCAGTAACCACACTGACTTCTCCCAGCACCCACAGTGGCCTACCCTTCCCCTAGCACCCACACTGACCTTTACCTCCTTTAGCAGCAACTTTGCCATTCATAGCAGCACCCATAGTGACCTCCAACCCCCTGCACCCACAATGACCTCTACCTCCAGAGACCCACAGTGATCTCCCCCAAAGGACCCACAGTGACCTCCCTTTCCTCCAGCACCCATACTGACCTCTACTTTCCACAGCGCCCACAGTTCCTTTTCCCCCCAGCACCCACAGTGACCTACCCTTCCCCCATCAACCACACTGACCTCGACCTCCCCTAGCAGCAACTATGCCATTCATAGCAGTACCCACAGTGACCTCCCACCCCCTGCACCCACAGCAATCCCACCAATATTCGGCAACCCACATTACACTCAACCAGTAACCCCCACTATAGCAAGCACCCAGTACTTGCACCAAGCACCCTGCACCCAATACTCACATCTGGCCTCAATATGGCACTTAGTACTTGCATCAAACAGCCACATGACACCCAATACCTGCACCCCTTCACCCTATAGCTGGCACCCAGTACTCACACCTACATGGTACAGTACTTCCACCCAGCTCTGACATGTCACTCACTACTCACACCTGCACACAGCCTCCACATGGCACCCACTCACATAACCAGTACTAGCACCCGATGTACCTGCACTCAGAACCCTTATGAAACACAACACCCACCCAGAGCTAGCACCCAGTGCAGGCATGGCACCAAGTATTTGCACATATGTGATACCCAGTACCTGCACCCAACACCCACATGTTCATCTGCAGTAGTTCCAGTTGCACTAAGCCTCCACTTGGTGCCCAGCACCCACACTAAGCACTCACATATGACATCCAGTACTTGCACCCAGAACTCAAAAGGGACTGAGTACCTGCAATCAACACCTACATGATGGTTGATATACACCCATAGAGCCAGAATCCACATGACACCCTGTGCTAGCACCCAGAACCCACATGGCACCCAGCATCTGCCTTTAGTCCCCACATGACAACAAATACCCCACTAGCCAGCACCCATCACCCATATGTCACCATGTGCTCACTCCCAGTACCCACTTGGCACTCAGTATTTGCACCTAAGACCCACATACCCCCATAATCAACACCCACATGGCACAGTACTCACACGTCACCAAGTTCCAAAGTCATTATACTGTATGCACCTAGTACCCGTCCATGGCCATTGGCCAGCACCCAAATAGCACCCAGTACCCATCCTTAGTCCGAACCCATATGAGACACAGTACTCTCCCATGGCACACATCTAGACCACGCATGGCACTCCCTACTCACTCATGTCCAACACTCACATGTCTCCCTGTACCAATTAACACTCACATGGCACCCACTATTGTTTATCACTATCTGCTACTCATTCAGCACCCAATACTGCATAGCACCCACTGCAAATAAACACCCAATACAAACTGGACCTTGGTACCCAAAGCAGCTTGACACAGACTTTATGTTGGCATCTGGGCACCCACTGCAACTTACCACAAAGTGAACCTTTGCGTCTTACCATCCACTGCATCTGGGCACCCACTGCACCTTGGCACTTACTGCAGTTATGCATCTACTAATGCTTAGCAACCACTGCATATTGGTAACCACTTATTTGCCTGAAAAGAGGCTTGGGTGCTGATCAAGAGGGACAGAGGTCCTAGCAATGAAAGGTGAGTCTGTGCCTCTACAGTGGGCTCCACTATGCCCACTCTAACCCACTAACAGTGGGCACCTATCACTGCTGATTTGAGGGTGGTAGCACCAAAAGAGTTGTAAGGAGATACACAGTCTGCCTGATACTGCTATAAAGGTGTGTGTGTGTGTAGGGGGGGGGGGGGGATAAGACTGCCTTATGCTTTATGGAGAGGGGGTATTACATACACAATTTAGCACGATTTTTCAATTTCAAATTTGAGCACCACACCTCTGCACGGCCCTGCCCCTTCCTGCAGCACCCACACTGAACTCTACTTTTCCAATCAGCCACCCCTTCCCCTCATAGTTGGCACCCAGTACTCACACTCACATGACACCAAGTATCTACACCCTGGCCTAAAATTGCACCCAGTACTCACACCTGCACCCAGCTTCCACATGGCACCCACTATCTGCACCAAGTATCCACTTAACCCATAACCGCACCCAAAGTACCTGCATTCAAAACCCATGTGATGCCCAGAGCCCACAGCCCACCCATAGCCAGCACCCAGTACAGGCATGGCGCCAAGTATTCACACCCATGTCACACCCGGTACCTGCACCCAGCACCCACATGACATCCAGTACATGCACCCAGATCTTACATGAGTTCTTGCAATCAACACCCGCATGAAACTCGATACCCAACCATAGCCAGAACCCACATGACACTCAGTACTTACACCCAGAACCCACATGGCACCCATCATCTGCATTCAGCAGCATGACAATCAATACGGGGGCCAGAAACGAGGAGCGGGGGGCATGCGGGGGAAGGCATTGCCAGGCCCCTTTTTAAAATTTGAGCACCCCCCACTTAAGGACCCTCTGCACGGCCCTGATAGCAAGCATATGGCTTTAAATTTTACACAGTCATACTAAACCCACATGTAGAAAGCCTGTTTCAGACTTTTGGTCCTCATCAGTACATGGCAGGGATTAATACAGCTGTATGAGATAGGGCTTGGACCAGTACAACAGAGTAACCAAGCAGCTCAGGGTGACCCAAACCACTCGGAATGTATAGGGGGATAATAGTGTTGTCCGGATCATGAACGATTCTGATCTTTGATCCGAATCTCTTTTGTGAGTCGAAGCACCCGGATCATCAAAATGAACAGATTCGGATCAAAAGGGGTGGAGCCAAGAGCGGCATGCCCCTCTCTCTCAGTGGGCACCGGGGTCCTGGAAGCAGAGCGGAGATGGATCGCTCAGTTGGAGGGGAGCCAGCCTTGCAGGGACAGGTAGTTGGGAGAGGGGACATGGGTGCCACTGCCAGATATGTGTGGAGCACACTACTGGCTGCAATGTGCTGCTGATTATAGGCTGTCTGTTGTAGTTGTGAACAAATGGGAAAATTTTGGCTGAGAAGCACAGCTCAGTAACTCTGCAGACAGCTTGGAACACAGGCACTGTGATTGCTGTGCAATATGATCCTCCTGCACTGCTCTAAACAGCTGCACTTATCTTCTCCCTAAATTTATGATGTGTTCCAGGTGAGAAAAGGGGAATGCTTTCTTTCACTGTGAGACGTTTGCATTCAGAGTATACAGATGAACATATAGGTGAAATATATGTAAAGCATATGATTGCAATTGGGTATTGTGTGCAAAAAAACATTTCTGCTCTCTGCTCACTCCTCTTCGTTCACCTCCTCCCTTCTGTTCACTCCCTGCCCGTCTCTGTCCACCATCCCCCTTCTCCATCTGTCCACCCCTCTCCCCTTCTCTGTCCGTCCGTCCACCCTCCCCTTCTCTGTCTGTCCACCCCCCTCCCCTTCTTTGTCTGTCCACCCCCCTTCCCTTTTCCCCTTCTTTGTCTGTCCACTGCAGGGAAAGTCCCCCCCCCCCCCCCCCCCCAATGCTTCCCTAGTAAAATGATCCGAGATTTGGATCAAAGATCTTTTCAATGATCCGATTCAAATCATCCGAATCATTGAAATGATCCGAACTTTGCATCTCTAGTGGATAAAAGGGACCAAAAAGACCTTCTACTAAAAATATCAAAGCTTGGTGTAATTTGCCTTCTTAAGGGCTGGTGCACACCAAGCGGCTTTTTCAGCGTTTCTGCAGCCGCTTGCGGCTGCGGATCCGCTTGGTCAATGTATCTCAATGGGGTGGTTCACACCAGAGCAGGAGGCGTTTTGCAGAAACGCATACTACCGGGGTAAGGCATTTTTTGGATTGTGGATGCGTTTCTGCCTCAATGTTAAGAATAGGAAAAATGCAAACCGCTCTGAAAAACGGCAGTTCAGAGCAGTTTTGCAGGCGTTTTTGTTACAGAAGCTGTTCAGTAACAGCTTCACAAAACCGCAAAATGCTAGGTGAAACGCTACAGAAAAATAAGAAAAAGCGTTTCAAAATCTGCTAGCATTTTGCAGATCTGCTAGCGGTTTTTGGTGTGCACCAGGCCTAAGTGAACATTTGTAATTACCTATAATGAACCGCTACTAAATATGCAAATTATTCCTTTTCACCCTTAGTAAGCCAAGCAAGCCTATAGCTTTAAGTTTTACACAGTCATATCAATCCAACATGTGACAGCCTGTTTCAGACATTTGGTCCTCATCAGTACATAGCAGGGATTGATATGGCTGTATGAGATAGGGCTTGGACCAGTACAACAGAGTAACCAAGCAGCTCAGGGTGACCCAAGCTACTAAGAATGTATAGGAGGATAAAATAGACCAAAAAGCCCTCCTACTAAAAAAAAGAAAATCTTGGTGTAATTTTCCTTCTTAAAACAGAAGCAAATCTGCAATAATTCAGCTATAAGTGAACATTTGTGGTTACCCACAATGCACTGCTACTGAATGTGCAAATCATCCCTTTTTGCCCTTGGTTTGATAGGACACTACTTCTTCTTCTTGCTTGGACCAGCCCCTTCTTCTTGCTTGGACCGGCCCTGGGGGCGGGGCGCCACTTCTTCTTGTTTGAAGGTTGAGGTACTTACTCTATTATATATATAGATATGCTTGCTATACACCAGCGGCTCTGGATGCTTGCTTGGCTTACCAAGGGTGAAAAGGGGTAATTTGCATATTTAGTAGCAGTGCATTGTGGGTAACCACAAATATTCACTTATAGCTGAATTATTGCAGATTTCCTTCTGTTTTAAAAAGGCTAATTACACCAATACAGTGTGCCGCATTGCAGGAAGTGACGACAGTGGAACGCACGATGGAACACGGAAGAGGTGAGTCATCCCCGCCCGCTGCCTCTTACTAATAGTGGCGGCTGCTACTGTGCTTAAGCAGGAGGGGGAGCGCACATGGGGGACCCAGGTGAGGCGGTTCCTGCTGAGCTTAAGCTGGAGGTAGAGCACACATGGGGGACCCGGGGGGGGGGGGGGGGGGTGTCCAACCCCCCTCCCCACCGCTGTGCCCAATACCCCCTTCCTGCCCTCTACCCTCTTATGCGGCGTATGCTACGCCGCGGGTCGTCTAGTATCTTATAATAACGTTAATTTTAAACAAAATAAAATAATCACACATGACACTTAATGCTATTTAACCACTTCCCTACCACTGTTTTTTTCCCTTGAGGCCTCTTTCACAGTGGGACGTTGCGTTTGATGCGACGTTAAAGCGATGGTAGGCAAGCCATTTAAAGAATAATCACAGCACATGGGTGATGGGATATAAATTAGAGTAAACAGCTCTACATGAAGAGTTATGAATATATTAAATAAGAAAACATAGATTGAAATGTGCAAAATATTAAATTCTTTATTTCTGGCAAAAAAAACCTTCACCTATCAGAAATGTTAACACAGTGCCTACATGTCCATAACTCCAGCCTACAGTCCCAGGACTGTAAATGCATAAAATCACACAGCTATCCCTAATTAAGGATCTTGTATCACAATATGGGTTATTAATAAAAGCAATAGCACAGAGGAATGCAACCAATATGATTGATACATATAAGATTTCTAGAACTTCACAAGCATATAGCCACCTCACTATTCAGATGCTCTGTAACCAGATAGCCAGGGTAGAGATCCCTGTCTCACTCTCTATCAACTTGAAAGACATTCCTTGCTGAGCCAGAAGTTTTATGTTGTTGTGCTGCTGATGAAGTTCAGCGTGAAGCAAGGCTGCAGAGTGTGATGTGATGCATGTATTTAATGTTCTCTGCAAAGACTCTGGGCAGTGAAACATTTAATTGCAAAGTCTCCGGCTCTGTGAAGAGGTCGGGACATTCGACCAGTGCCCCGTGATGCGGTGATAGAGGCTGCAAATCGTTAGTGCCACGGAGAAACTGTGACACTTGGCCGGTCTGGAAAAAGATTTCAGTTAAAACGCGTTGAGTGTGAACTGTTCCATAGGAAAACATGGGCATTACTTTGAAAATCAGTTGTCCTTTCAGTTATTTCAGTTATAACTGAGAGCAACTGATTAGGTGTAAATGGGGCATTAGTGGTTAACTGGTTAACCACTTAAAGGGAACCTGTACTGACTAAAATTATTGAAAATAAACACATGATTTAGCTGCAATTGTAAATTACATTCTTACCTCACCATCAGTTCCTGTCCGAAGCTCACCATTTTCTTCTTACAGTGATCCCTTCCAGTTCTGACAATATTTTGTCAGAACGGAAATATACCAGTTGCTGACAGTTATATATCAGCAGCTGTCAGTTACAACTGAATATGCAAGGTAATGTCCATGTTTTCTTATGGCTCAAGTGGGTGATATTACAGTTTAACAGTGTGCTGACCAGGAAGCTGTATTGGCCATTTTCAAAAAGGAGGACAGAGAATTCCATTGATATATTTGTGGACAAACAGGATGCAGGAGAGGAGAAAGAGATTGATGAGTAGACTACACAGGAGGTAAGTATGACATGTTTATGATTATTTTGACTTTTAATTTTCAATTCAAGTTCTCTTTAAAGAGAACCTGAACTGAAAATAAAAAGTCAAAATAAACATACATCGGTCATACTTACCTCCTGTGTAGTCTACTCATCAATCTTTTTCTCCTCTCCTGCGTCCTGTCTGCCCACTGTGATTGATGGAATTCTCGGTCCTCCATTTTGAAATGGCCGTTACCTCATAACACCTTCCTGGTCAGCACACTGTTAAACTGTTATATCGCCCACTTGAGCCATAGGGAAACATGGACATTAGTTTTCACATTCAGTTGTAACTGACAGCTGCTGATATATAACTGACAGCAACTGGTATATTTCAGTTCTGCCAAAATATTGTCAGAACTGGAAGGGATGACTGTAAGAACAAAATGGTGAGCTTCTGAGAGGAGCTGATGGTGAGGTAAGTATGTAATATTCATTTGCAGCTACATCATATGTTTATTTTAAATAATTTGACTCAGTTCAGGTTCCCTTTAAGGACCATGGCTTAAACCCCCTAGTAGTGACCAGGCCATGTTTTACTAATTAGGCCACTGCAGCTTTAAAGAGAACCCGAGGTGGGTTTTACAAATCCTATTAGCACACAGAGGATGGTTCTGCATATAATGCCCAGCCTCTGTTGCTATATTATCTCTCCTCAGCCTCCCCCCCCCCCCCCCCCTGCGCTCTGTTGTGCCTCCCAAAGTAAATCGCCGTGCCAGCAGGCTGTTTTCATGTACACTGTCACTCTCCACCACTTTCCCGCCTCCTCTATGTCGCCGCTTCCCTCCCCGCTGATTGGGAAGCGGGAAGTGTGTCGCTAGCATGGCGCTTTACTTTGGGAGGCACAGCAGAGCGCAGGGGGGCCCTGGTGGGATATTATATAGCAACAGAGGCTGGGCATTATATGCAGAACCAGCCTCTGTGTGCTAATAGAATTTGTAAAACCCACCTCTGGTTTCCTTTAAGGCCTCGATGCAGGGCCACACAACTCAGCATACAAGTTATCCCCCCCCCCCCCTTTTCAGCCCACCAACAGAGATTTCTGTTGGTGGGCTATGATCGCTTCCAGGATGTTTATTTATTTTTTTAAACAAATATTTATTTATTTTTTTAATAATAAAAATGCATATTTTTTATTTTTTTTATTAGCCCTCCCTCCGCCAGCCAATCAGTGAGATCGGCTGTCATAGGCTTCATCCTATGACAGCGGATCGCTGTCTTGCCGCCCAGGGGGACAGCCGTGTCACTCGGCTGTCCCCAGTACAGCGCTGCCGTAGATCACAGCCCTGTACAGACTAAATAAACAGCGGTTTCGCCCTCTAACAGTCTCATAGCGGCAATCGCTGCTGGGAGACTGATGGCAGAGCGAAGCTCCATCATCCAAGCAATCTCCTGCAAAACACGCCCCCAGGACTGCACGACAATCAGCGCTAGGCGGTCCTGGCGCTGCTGGAGCGATCACACCCACCTGCGTGATGCGATCGGCAAGTAGTTAAATACAAAATAATGGACAGCGAGGAGAGGGCCAGCGCGTACCACAAAGGCTGCATCTGAAATGACCAACAGCTCACATGTGCAGCACCTATAATAAGCTATCTGCACACTTTGCATTCAATTCAGATGCAAATCATATGCATAACTACTATTACCATGCAAAAGGGGAAACTCAGGAATACAGGCTTGGAGCAGCTAACCTGGTAGTTACATACTAGCAAAATTATGAAAAAGGGGGGAGGGTTGCGCATCCCTGAAAACATGCTGCAATTGACTGGTTAATCGCTCAGGCATGCACCACCTCTATTAGGCTTTAAATGCATGCCCTGCGTCCAAAACAAATGCTACATTTGCTAGTATGTAACTACCAGGTTAGCTACTCCCAGCCCATACTCCTGAGTTTTCCGTTTGCATGGTAAGTAATAGTAGTTATGCATATGATTTGCATCTGAATTGAATGCGAAGTGTGCAGATAGCTTATTAGAGGTGCTGCACATGTGAGCTGTTGGTCATTTCAAATGCAGCCTTTGTGGTATGCGCTGGCCCTCTCCTCACTGTCCATTAAAATGTAAGTTACACATTTTTGCTTAGCTGCTCCCAAGGTTATACATATGTTGTTTTTAATTTAGGTTAGGCCACTTGCCCAAAGGTCTGCCTCACTGTGGCGCAAGTGTCCAGTATATTATACTTTGCATGCAAACTATAGTGGAAGCCAAAGTTCCTCCATAGTAAATAAATGTAGCATTTGTTTTGGACGCAGGGCATGCATTTACAGCCTAATAGAGGTGGTGCATGCCTGAGCGATTGACCAGTCAATTGTAGCATGTTTTCAGGAATGCGCAACCCCCCCTCCCCTTTCACCCCCCCCCCTTTTCATAAATACAAAATAAGACTGTTGGATTCCAGGAAAATCTTTTGTTAGGACTAAAAATACAATTGTTTATGTCATTCATTTACTTTCTCATCAGGTGTGTTTTTAAAAATTCTGCATTATTAATGTCCAGACTTCTTCTTTAAGAGTTGCAATACAAGAGTGACTGTATGAGATACGGATGTTCTGCAGATGTCAGTAGCAGTTTCTCTGAACCGCAGTGACAAACCTGTTCCGCACCATATGGTGACAACGTGGATGATTAATGGCTCTCCTATAACTTGTCCCCTCGTCTCTTCATAAACCGTTTTGCTATATTTCCTCTCTCCACAATGCAATTATATGGGGCTCATAGCAAATTAACATCAACATATATTTCACGGTTATTAAATAAAAACAAAATGTGCCCTTTCCCGGCCCCCAGAAGAGTTCCCGTGTTACAGATCATCATTTATAAAATATATTACATCAGGTGTATTACTGTGCTGCGGGACTGGCGTGCAATACTCTGGATACATGAATGATATCTTCCAACAGGAGGATCAGATTCTCCTGTTAGTTACCTACAGTTTATCTGCCGTATTCAGATCAGGACGTTTCAATGTCAGAAACTTAAAGGTAACCTGAAGTAAGAGGAATATGGAGGTTGACATATGCAGAGGTGCCTGGCTCTTCTACTGACCACATATGCTATTGCTCCGTTGTTATTGCCTGATGATGAAGCGGGATTAAACCCGCGAACCGCGTTGCATTGTCCCCCCGGAGTATGTAAATAAACTTGCTGTATTTGACAAACACATTGGCAATTTTTGTGTCTGCTTGGAGGAGGAAAGTCCACCACTGCCTCCGCATGTTTTAAACTTTTTAGATTATTTTATCCTTTTGGAACCTCTGTATCATTTTAAACAAACAATACCAGTTGCCTTGCTGCCCTGCTGATCCTCTGTCTCCAAAACTTTTAGCCATAGACCCTGAACAAGCATGCAGCAGATCAGGTGTCTCTGACAATAATCTGACAAGAATAGCTGCATGCTTGCGTCAGGTGTGTGGAGGCTGGATGGTGTAATGGTTAAGGGCTCTGCCTCTGACACAGGAGTCTAGGGTTCGAATCTCAGCTCTGCCTGTTCAGTAAGCCAACACCTATTCAGTAGGAGACCTTAGGCAAGTCTCCCTAACACTGCTACTGCCTATAGAGTACGTCCTAGTGGCTACAGCTCTGGCACGTTGAGTCCGCCAGGAGAAAAGCGCAATATAAATGTTATTTGTCTTGTCTTGGAGACTTGGAGCATCTGGACAGTGGTGGCAGCTGGAGCAGGTGAGATGACAATGCATGGGGGGGGGGCACACTTTTGAGGGGACAGAGGCCAGGGGGCAGAGGTGGCTTCAGGTGGCCGATTCCAGAGGGAAATATTTGCTGAAATCGATCAGGAATCTGGCAGTGGTGTGTAGGCAGCCATCTCTCTCCGATCAGATTCAATTGCACATTGTTAGATGTATCGGCACCTTTAAGGTGGCCACACACCATACAATTTTTTAAATATCTTTCCAATCAATTCAGGTTCTTTTAAGGATCAATTTAAGGATCAATTTTTCTCACTGATTGTAACATTTTAAAAATCTGACCAATGTACCACACACGTGTTCAATTTTTTTCCACAATTATGAGAAAAATGATTGAAAACTCTGAGAAAATAGCTTGGGTATATATAATAATAAATTGACAATCTACCACAAACCATTCAACTTTCATAAAAATTGATCAGAAAAATCCATGGCTCCCGATCGACTTATATCGAATAAAAACAGGAAATCCAATCAGATTACATACTCGAATAAAAAAAAGCTTTTGATTTTGCCATAAAATTGGATCATTTTATTGTATCCTGTGTGGCCACCTTTAGAGTTACACTTCCTCAATGTGCAGATCTCATACCATTAGAGGGGCAGGTAATAATTACATCCCAAGATGCAGTGGTTCTGTACACGCACCTATTGGTCACTTCCAGTGTGGGGGGTTAACCTGTCGGCCGCAGGTATAGATAGATGCAGAAGAGAATTAGAACATAGGGCTTGATTCATCAAGCAGCGCAGCTTAAAGGGGACCTGAAGTAAGAGGTTTACAGAGGCTGCCATATTTATTTCCTTTTAATCAATACCAGTTGCCTGGCAGCCCTGCTGGTGTATTTCTCTGCAGTAGTATCTGAATAACACCAGAAACAAGCATGCAGCTAGTCTTGTCAGATCAGACATTAATGTCAGAAACACCTGATCTGCTGCATGATGAGCAGAAAGGATCTGCAAGCCAGACCAAGTTGAAGTAAAAAGGCTGATATGTTTATTGACAAAAATCCACAGACAATGCAATAAAATCACAGGATCAACTCATGCGTATCGGGCCTACCATCTGCCCTTAATCGTAGTTAAAATCTGCTGCATGCTTGTTCAGGGGCTATGGCTAATAGTATTAGAGGCAGAGGATCAGCAGGGCTGCCTGGCAACTGGCATTGCTTAGATGAAATTAAATATGGCAGCCTCCATATCCCTCTCACTTCAGTTGTCATTTAATGAGAGGAGTGTGAGCTCAGCGCATGCTATGCCATGGTAGTGCAGTTACTATGCGCTGGTAAGTTACTTGCGCTCCTTCTAAGTATTGGTCGGGTTCAGTGTAACAGCTGTTACTTAGAAGGAGTATGCGTAAGTTACCAGCACATGCTAACTGCACTACTGCAGCATAGCCTGCGCTGAGCTCGCTCTCCTCTCATTAAGCTGCGCTGCTTTAGCATCAAGCCCAAAGTCAATGTTTCCTGTGCACTCTGCTATGGTTAATCCCAGCTTCTGCATTTCAGCGTACAGCTTTATATTCTGGCCGGAGTGCAGCTGTAATGCATTTATTTATTTATTCACTTATTTATAAAGTGCCAATATATTACGCAGCGCTGGACATTAGTTTAGGTTACAGACGATATTTAGGGTGACATACAGCAATATGACAATACAGGAAAACAAGAAAAACCAGATTACGTAGCATAGTATGAGTACAAGGTAATGCTTAGTCACTGGATGGGAGCATGGAGAAGTGGAGATTAGGCAAGTCGAGTTCACTCAGATCCATAGAATGGGTGTACGGTGATGGAGGTGCGTGAACAGGTAGGAGACACAAGGAGGAGGACCCTGGCGAAGGCTTACAATCTAGAGGGAGAGGTAGGAACACGAAAGGTAGGGACCAGAGTTCAGCTGCGGGTTTAGAGCACCAGTGAAGGGTGGGTAGGCCAGAGTGAAAAGGTGAGTTTTGAGAGCCTTCTTGAAGATGTTGAACAAGGGGGCAGCCCTATGGGTGGAGGTAGGAAGTTCCATAGAGTTGGAGCAGCTCTTGAGAAGTCCTGGAGGCATGCATGGGACTGGGCGATGCGGAGGGCAGTCAGGCGCAGTTCATTCTGAGTAAGATCGGAAATGTAGGTTGGGCAGGTTTTGTGGACGGATTTGTAGGCCAGACACAGTTTCTTGAATCTGATTCTGGACTGGACAGGAAACCAGTGGAGGGATTCACAGAGGGGAGACGCCGTAGTGGAGCGAGCAGATGCATGTGACAATTTGTGTGACATTAAGTGATTAGAGAGACTTCTGTGAGTCGGCAGGTGTTCTCTCCTCCAGATGCAGCGTCTGAAATGTTTTCGCTCAGCCAGCATCATGATTAATTTATACAACAACAATCAAACATGAGGCTGCTACTTGAGCTTCAGCATGTGAAATAACTCCTTTCACTTTCATTTAACCTAATTTGTTACATGTTTTACTTTCTGCTGAAAAAAAGCGCAGTTTGCATAGCAGGCAGCCCCAGAGTCTGCTATTCCCCCCCCCCCCCCCCCCCTATAGCTGGTAATTGTTATTACCTGCTTCCCAGAAATGGATTAAGATGAAATAGGGTCCTAAGCAAGATAGAAGTTTTTACCAACTGCTAATGATCACCTAGCTTTTTTAGTCAAATGTGGTTGGGGCTAGCATCCACCAGGCCCCTAGACTCTCTCTAGACCCGAGGCATCTGCCTAGGTTTGGCTTGTGGATGATCTGTCCCTGCTGCTTCCGCACATCCTATCTCCTCCCCTCTCCAGAGAGCAGAGCAGGCTGCTCAGCATATTGCCGAACATCAATGTCTTCGATGAGTGTTAAGATGGCCATACATCAGGCGACTTGGCGGACGATTTCATGCTGAAATGAGACGGGAATCGGCCTGTAGTATATGGGCAGCTTCGACAAGAGACAAATTTATCTCTAATCAGATTCGATTCGAGATAAATGTGCCTCTTTATCGAAACTGCCCATAATCGTCAGGTCTATGGTTAAAGCAGAACCAAACCAAACATTTTTTTAATTCAAAATCTTTAGTTGCACCTCTCTGACACATACAAAGATAAATAAACACTCCTTCAAGCCTATGAGCATTTCAGTGCATGCTTTTCACCCTCCTCTTTGCATAACTAGGGTCATACAGGTGGCAGCCATTAGCAATTCCTCCATTGCTGGACACCTCCTACTCCACCAGTCTGCCGGATTCTGTCCCGGGAATATGAAAGGAAGGGAGGGGTTCCTCCAATAAATGTAAAATGTTTTATATTTGTCATCATGCAGCTGAAAAAAGGCTGCTATTTATTATTATAATTTAGAAAATAGATTTTATTTCTGAAATCTTGTATTTTTAATTTGGGTCCATTTTAACTTTATTGAAAATGTGTACTGAGCTTTAGGATTGGGAGTAGTGTTGGGCGAACAGTGTTCGCCACTGTTCGGGTTCTGCAGAACATCACCCTGTTCGGGTGATGTTCGAGTTCGGCCGAACACCTGACGGTGCTCGGCCAAACCGTTCGGCCACATGGCCGAACTAAGAGCGCATGGCCGAACGTTCCCCGAACGTTCGGCTAGCGCTGTGATTGGCCGAACGGGTCACGTGGTTCGGGCCCGAACGCGCTCTGATTGGCCGAACGGTCACGTGGTTCGGGTAAATAAATACCCGAACCACGTCATATCTCCGCCATTTCTCTGTGGGTTTAGCTTTGGGTAGGCAGGCAGGGTAGTTCGCTCTCCAGCCACGCTAGCCAGGGTCCCCCCCAGTCATTGTGTGTCGCTGCTGGGAACAGTAGTACACCGCTCGCTCAGCCACACTATATATATAGCATTGTTTACTGCCACTGTGTACCTCGCTCAGCCACGCTATATATAGCATTGTGTTTTCTGACACTCTGTGTACACGGCTTAGCCTGGCTATATAGCATTGTGTGTACTGCCACTGTGCACCTCGCTCAGCCACGCTATATATAGCATTGTGTTTTCTGACACTCTGTGTACACGGCTTAGCCTGACTATATAGCATTGTGTGTACTGCCACTGTGCACCTCGCTCAGCCACGCTATATATAGCATTGTGTTTTCTGACACTCTGTGTACACGGCTTAGCCTGACTATATAGCATTGTGTGTACTGCCACTGTGCACCTCGCTCAGCCACGCTATATATAGCATTGTGTTTACTGCCACTCTGTGTACACCGCTCAGCCAGACTATATACCATTGATTACTGACACTCTGTGTACACCGCTCAGCCAGACTATATACCATTGTTTACTGACACTCTGTGTACACCGCTCAGCCAGACTATATACCATTGTTTACTGACACTCTGTGTACACCGCTCAGCCAGACTATATACCATTGTTTACTGACACTCTGTGTACACCGCTCAGCCAGACTATATACCATTGTTTACTGACACTCTGTGTACACCGCTCAGCCAGACTATATACCATTGTTTACTGACACTCTGTGTACACCGCTCAGCCAGACTATATACCATTGTTTACTGACACTCTGTGTACACCGCTCAGCCAGACTATATACCATTGTTTACTGACACTCTGTGTGGTGTACACAGAGTGTCAGTAAACAATGGTATATAGTCTGGCTGAGCTCAGCCAGACTATATACCATTGTTTACTGACACTCTGTGTACACCGCTCAGCCAGACTATATACCATTGTTTACTGACACTCTGTGTACACCGCTCAGCCAGACTATATACCATTGTTTACTGACACTCTGTGTACACCGCTCAGCCAGACTATATACCATTGTTTATTGACACTCTGTGTACACCGCTCAGTCAGACTATATACCATTGTTTACTGACACTCTGTGTACACCGCTCAGCCAGACTATATACCATTGTTTACTGACATTCTGTGTACACCGCTCAGCCAGACTATATACCATTGTTTACTGACACTCTTTGTACACCGCTCAGCCAGACTATATACCATTGTTTACTGACACTCTGTGTACACCGCTCAGCCAGACTATATACCATTGTTTACTGCCACTCTGATTCTGCTGGGAACAGTAGTACACCGCTCGCTCAGCCAGACTATATAGCATTGTGTTTACTGCCACTCTGTGTACACCGCTCAGCCACACTATATAGCATTGCGTACTCTGCCAGTCAGTGTGTATATTGCTGGGATCAGTAATACTCCACTCACCGTCAACCACTATATGAGCTCAACATGAGTTCCCCAGAGACCTCCGCTGTGAGCAGCACTCCCAACAACAGCAACAGCCAACGCCCCACGCAAGCTATAACATCCACCCCAGCAGCCAGTGGTGAGCAGCAGCCCTCCCCGGAGGAGAACGTTGTGTCCATCGGTCCGTCGCCAGAGCGATTAATGAGGGCTGCCATTGAGGAGATGATGGGGCCTGATGTGGAGGAGGAGGTCTGGCTCAGGCCAGCATCCCAAGTTAATGTTGAGGACGATGAGGGGTCTGTGTCTGGGGATGTTGGGGTGGCAGAGGTGGTGGGTGGGTCAGACTCAGGAGAAGAGTTGTATGATGAGGATGATGATCGGGACCATCTGTATGTGCCTCAGAGTCCGACCCCGGAAAACATGTTGTATCGTGTGTTTAGGTACTAAAATCTGCGTTCCCTCCCAGTAGTGTTGGGCGAACAGTGTTTGCCACTGTTCGGGTTCTGCAGAACATCACCCTGTTCGGGGTGACTATATAGCAGACTATATAGCATTGTGTTTAATGCCACTCTGTGTACACGGCTCAGCCACACTATATAGCATTGTGTTTACTTCCACTCTGTGTCTGCTGGGAACAGTAGTACACCGCTCACCCGCCACTGTATAGCAATTTGCTCTGTGTCGCTGCTGACAATAGTGGTACACCGCTCACCCACCACTGTATAGCATTTCTGTACTGCCACTGTACTGCTGCCAGTCAGCGTGTACTTTAAGGATAAGTGAAATGAGGAAGAAATCCAGTGAAAGAGGGAGGGGCAAGGGAAGAGGTGTTTCCCCTGACGGTTCACGTACAGGCCACAGGGGAGCACCCAAGAAAACCCACTCAATACCGCCCATGTTGTCCAGGACAACAACCCTCACAGATCCAAAAGAACAGGACCAGATAATTACTTGGATGACCTCTCAAGCGTCCAGCAGTGGGTTAAGCAGCACCAGCACATCACGCACGAGGTCCGAGTCCTCAGCCAGTTACAAGGAGCCAGTGGGCACAAAGCTGACACAACCGGCAGCGACACCACGCACACAACTGCCAGATAACCAGACGACGTTGGAGTGAGTTGCGCAGAGGTTGTTCTGGGGAGCTCTACTCCACGGCGGCGGCCCCCCACAATGACATATGACGAGTTTGAGGAGATGGAAGAGGAGGGTATGGACAATGTGGACATAGACCCAGATTTTGTTTGTGAACGAGAACATCGCCGTCGTAGCAGCAGCACAGATGAGTCTGTTGAGGAACCCACTGCTGCACGAGTTCGCCTTGTGCCACAAGGTAGGCGGCGCGCAATTTCAGGCACCGCAAGCATGGAAGTTCAAGTGAGAGGCAAAAGAGGCGCAAACAGAAATCGCCAGCAAGGCAGGTGCTCCAAAGTCTGGGCTTTCTTTGAACACTGCACTGAGGATGTTACCATGGCGATTTGCAAGGTGTGCAAGACCCGCCTGAGCAGGGGGAAAAGTATTAACAACCTCTCCACCACCAGCATGAGCCGCCACATTCTATCCAAACATCCCACTCTGTGGGCAAACGCGGCAGGACAGGGTACCACCAGCAACACTGCCTCCCTTGGGTTCACCAGACTCACCACCAGACCCGCCTCAGCAGCAGCAGTAGCCCAGCCATTGCGTGGTTCACAACATTCACAAACATCAGACGATGCTGACACTGTCACTTTCCGGACTAGTGCTCTTGAGGTCTCCCAGTGTTCATCAAACACAACAACCAACAGCCCTTCGGTGTGCAGCCCTACGGTTGAGTTGTCTGTCTCTGAGATGTTTGAGCGCAAGAGGAAATTGCCAGCAAATGACCCCCGGGCCGTGGCAGTAACAGCCAGCCAGCATAGCCAAGGTTCTGGCCTGCGAAATGCTGCCATATCGAGTGGTGGAGACAAACAGCTGCAAGGGCATGATGTCAGTGGCCATCCCACGTTACGTGGTTCCCAGCCGCTACCACTTTGCGCGCTCTGCAGTGCCTGAGTTGCATGAGCACGTGGTCAGCTAAATAACCCGAAGCTTGAAGAATGCCGTTGCCTGCAAGGTTCACCTCACCACTGACACCTGGACGAGTGCGTTCGGCCAGGGTCGATACATCTCCCTTACCGCGCACTGCGTGAACCTTGTGGAGCCTGGCAGCGATTCCTCACCTGCTACGGCGCGGGTGTTGCCCACGCCGCAAACAGCTGCACCGCCGTCCCTCCCACTGGATAACAACAGCAGCACCTACCTCTCTGACTCCTTCTCCTCCAACGCATCTCAAAGCTGTACCTCATCCGGAAACGCTAACCCAGCACCAGCAGCAGTAGGATCGTGGAAGCAGTGCAGCACAGCTGTTGGCATGCGTCAGCAAGCGTTGCTGAAGCTGATCTGCCTTGGGGATAAGCAGCACACAGGGGAGGAAATTTGGAGGGGAATAAAGGAACAGACGGATTTGTGGCTGGCACCGCTGGACCTGAAACCGGGCATGAAGCTAGACACCTGGCACGAACTGGCAATGTACGCAATAGAGGTGCTGGCTTGCCCGGCAGCCATCGTTATGTCGGAACGCTGTTTCAGTGCTGCCGGAGGCATCGTCACAGATCGGCGTATCCGCCTCTCCACAGAAAATGCAGACCGTCTGACTCAAATTAAAATGAATCAATCCTGGATTGGAAACGACTACGCAACACTCCAGGACCCCAACCAAGTAACATGACCAATGAACATCTGGGATGGTTTAGCGTTTCCGGTCCCTGTTTATTGAACCTCTCATCTGTATTACATTTATGACTGCATGGCGGCAAAAAGCATTGCTGCTATATCCGCACGCTTTTTGTCCTCATGCAAGGCCTGGGTTGTTGTGTCTCAAAAAGCATGGCCTTCTTCTCCTCCTGCGCCTGCTCCTGTTCCATCACGTGTGCTGCTGCTGCTGGGTTAGCGTTGCCGCCCGGTCCCTGTTTATTGAACCTCTTATCTTTATTACATTTATGACTGCATGCATGGCGGTAAAAAGCATGCTATCCGCACGCTTTTTGTCCTCATGCAAGGCCTGGGTTGTTGTGTCTCACAAAGCGTGGCCTTCTCCTCCTGCGCCTCCTCCTGTTCCATCACGTGTGCTGCTGCTGCTGCTGCTGGGTTAGCGTTGCCGGTCCCTGTTTATGGAACCTCTTATCTTTATTACATTTATGACTGCATGGCGGTACAAAGCATGCTATCCGCACGCTTCTTGTCCTCATGCAAGGCCTGGGTTGTTGTGTCTCACAAAGCGTGGCCTTCTCCTCCTGCGCCTCCTCCTGTTCCATCACGTGTGCTGCTGCTGCTGGGTTAGCGTTGCCGCGTGGTCCCTGTTTATTGAACCACTTATCTTTATTACATTTATGACTGCATGGCGGTACAAAGCATGCTATCCGCACGCTTCTTGTCCTCATGCAAGGCCTGGGTTGTTGTGTCTCACAAAGCGTGGCCTTCTCCTCCTGCGCCTCCTCCTGTTCCATCACGTCTGCTGCTGCTGGGTTAGCGTTGCCGCGTGGTCCCTGTTTATTGAACCACTTATCTTTATTACATTTATGACTGCATGGCGGTACAAAGCATGCTATCCGCACGCTTCTTGTCCTCATGCAAGGCCTGGGTTGTTGTGTCTCAAAGCGTGGCCTTCTCCTCCTGCGCCACCCTCCTCCTGTTCCATCACGTGTGCTGCTGCTGGGTTAGCGTTACCGGTCCCTTTTCCTGGAACCTCTTATTAGAGTTGGGCCGAACGGTTCGCCGGCGAACGTGGTTCGCGCGAACGTAGGTGGTTCGCGTACGGGTACCGCACGCGAACCTTTTGCGGAAGAAGTTCGGTTCGCCCCATAATGCACTGAGGGTCAACTTTGACCCTCTACATCACAGTCAGCAGGCCCAGTGTAGCCAATTAGGCTACACTAGCCCCTGGAGCCCCACCCCCCCTTATATAAGGCAGGCAGCGGCGGCCATTACGGCCACTCGTGTGCCTGCATTAGTGAGAGTAGGGCGAGCTGCTGCAGTCTCTCATATAGGGAAAGATTAGTTAGGCTTAACTTCTTCCTGGCTGCATACCTGTTCTGTTCAGTGAGCCCTCAGCCCACTGCATACCTGTACTGTGATCCTGCCACTGCATACCTGTTCAGTGATCCTGCCACTGCATACCTGTTCAGTGATCCTGCCACTGCATACCTATTCTGTTCAGTGAGCCCTCAGCCCACTGCATACCTGTACTGTGATCCTGCCACTCCATACCTGTTCAGTGATCCTGCCACTGCATACCTGTTCTGTTCAGTGAGCCCTCAGCCCACTGCATACCTGTACTGTGATCCTGCCACTGCATACCTGTTCAGTGATCCTGCCACTGCATACCTGTTCAGTGATCCTGCCACTGCATACCTGTTCTGTTCAGTGAGCCCTCAGCCCACTGCATACCTGTACTGTGATCCTGCCACTCCATACCTGTTCAGTGATCCTGCCACTGCATACCTGTTCTGTTCAGTGAGCCCTCAGCCCACTGCATACCTGTACTGTGATCCTGCCACTCCATACCTGTTCAGTGATCCTGCCACTGCATACCTGTTCAGTGATCCTGCCACTGCATACCTGTTCTGTGAACCCGCCACTGTATACCTGTTCTGTTCAGTGGACCCGCCACTGTATACCTGTTCTGTGAACCCGCCACTGTATACCTGTTCTGTTCAGTGGACCCGCCACTGTATACCTGTTCTGTTCAGTGGACCCGCCACTGTATACCTGTTCTGTTCAGTGGACCCGCCACTGTATACCTGTTCAGTGAACCCGCCACTGCATACCTGTTGTGTTCAGTGAACCTGCCACTGCATACCTGTTGTGTTCAGTGAACCTGCCACTGCATACCTGTTCTGTGAACCCGCCACTGTATACCTGTTCTGTTCAGTGGACCCGCCACTGTATACCTGTTCAGTGAACCCGCCACTGTATACCTGTTCTGTTCAGTGGACCCGCCACTGTATACCTGTTTAGTGAACACGCCACTGCATACCTATTGTGTTCAGTGATCCTGCCACTGCATACCTGTTCTGTGAACCCGCCACTGTATACCTGTTCTGTTCAGTGGACCCGCCACTGTATACCTGTTCTGTGAACCCGCCACTGTATACCTGTTCTGTTCAGTGGACCCGCCACTGTATACCTGTTCTGTTCAGTGGACCCGCCACTGTATACCTGTTCTGTTCAGTGGACCCGCCACTGTATACCTGTTTAGTGAACACGCCACTGCATACCTATTGTGTTCAGTGATCCTGCCACTGCATACCTGTTCTGTGAACCCGCCACTGTATACCTGTTCTGTTCAGTGGACCCGCCACTGTATACCTGTTCTGTGAACCCGCCACTGTATACCTGTTCTGTTCAGTGGACCCACCACTGTATACCTGTTCTGTTCAGTGGACCCGCCACTGTATACCTGTTCTGTTCAGTGGACCCGCCACTGTATACCTGTTCTGTTCAGTGGACCCGCCACTGTATACCTGTTCTGTGAACCCGCCACTGTATACCTGTTCTGTTCAGTGGACCCGCCACTGTATACCTGTTTAGTGAACACGCCACTGCATACCTATTGTGTTCAGTGATCCTGCCACTGCATACCTGTTCTGTGAACCCGCCACTGTATACCTGTTCTGTTCAGTGGACCCGCCACTGTATACCTGTTCTGTTCAGTGGACCCGCCACTGTATACCTGTTCTGTTCAGTGGACCCGCCACTGTATACCTGTTCTGTTCAGTGGACCCGCCACTGTATACCTGTTTAGTGAACACGCCACTGCATACCTATTGTGTTCAGTGATCCTGCCACTGCATACCTGTTCTGTGAACCCGCCACTGTATACCTGTTCTGTTCAGTGGACCCGCCACTGTATACCTGTTCTGTTCAGTGGACCCGCCACTGTATACCTGTTCTGTTCAGTGGACCCGCCACTGTATACCTGTTCTGTTCAGTGGACCCGCCACTGTATACCTGTTCTGTTCAGTGGACCCGCCACTGTATACCTGTTTAGTGAACACGCCACTGCATACCTATTGTGTTCAGTGATCCTGCCACTACATACCTGTTCTGTGAACCCGCCACTGTATACCTGTTCTGTTCAGTGGACCCGCCACTGTATACCTGTTCTGTGAACCCGCCACTGTATACCTGTTCTGTTCAGTGGACCCGCCACTGTATACCTGTTCTGTTCAGTGGACCCGCCACTGTATACCTGTTCTGTTCAGTGGACCCGCCACTGTATACCTGTTCTGTTCAGTGGACCCGCCACTGTATACCTGTTCTGTGAACCCGCCACTGTATACCTGTTCTGTTCAGTGGACCCGCCACTGTATACCTGTTTAGTGAACACGCCACTGCATACCTATTGTGTTCAGTGATCCTGCCACTGCATACCTGTTCTGTGAACCCGCCACTGTATACCTGTTCTGTTCAGTGAACCCACCGCATCAGTGCGCATACCTGTGCAGTTAAGTGAACCCACCTACCTACGTGAGTGCACGCAGTGTGATATACCACTCCGTGCATACCCAATATGGACAAAACAGGTAGAGGAAGAGGAAGAGGTAGTGGCAGAGGCAGAGGAAGGCCACCCGGCAGGTCTGCGCGAGGTCGTGTAAATGTAATTTCGTGTGGACCTGGCCCACAGTACAATGCTCGGAAGAAGGCACGTCCCATCACCTCCCAAGATTGTCAGGACGTGGTTGAGTATTTAGCGACACAGAACACCTCATCTTGCTCAGCCACCAGCGCTACTACTAGCACCACTTCCGCTGCATTTGACACTTCGCAAGAATTATTTAGTGTTGAAATCACTGATGCACAGCCATTGTTGTTACAGCCAGATGAATTTTCACCAGCTAATATGTCTGAGTTACGCGGCAACACTATGGATGTAACGTGTCAGGAGGATGAAGGACCTACTGATGGTGCAAGTTTGGATTTGTCTGAGGCAAGCGAAGCTGGGCAGGATGACTACGATGATGACGGTAATAGGGATCCTCTGTATGTTCCCAATAGAGGAGATGAAGAGGGGGACAGTTCAGAGGGGGAGTCAGAGAGTAGTAGGAGGAGAGAAGTTGCTGAAAGAAGCTGGGGCAGCTCTTCGTCAGAAACAGCTGGTGGCAGAGTCCGGCACCATGTATCGCCACCTATGTACAGCCAGCCAACTTGCCCTTCAGCATCAGCTGCTGAGGTCCCCATAGTGCCCACCGCCTGCTAGAACAGAAGAAAGCCGTCACCCAGTACCTCTACAACTGGAGTAGAACGAAACAGTCTGGGAAGATGGGGATGTTCTGGCCCGACAACTGGACACTGATGAAAAATGCATGCAGGCTCATGCGGCCGTTTGAGGAGGTGACCAACCTGGTGAGCCGCAGTGAGGGCACCATCAGCGACTTAATTCCCTACGCGTACTTCTTGGAGCGTGCTGTGCGTAGAGTGGCGGATGAAGCTGCGAATGAGCGTGACCAGGAACCGTTACGGCAGGAACAGGCATGGGACCAATTTTCATCAGACCCAGCTGTTTCCTCAACACCTGCGGCAGCACAGAGGGGGGAGGAGGAGGAAGAAGAGAGGTCGTGTGCAGAAGACGAGTCAGACTCAGAGGATGATGAGCAAGGTGTTTCTTTGGGGGAGGAGGAGGAGGAGGAGGAGGAGGGGACAGCGGCAGGAGAACAACCGCAGCAGGCGTCGCAGGGGGCTTGTGCTGCTCAACCTTCCCGTGGTATTGTTCGCGGCTGGTGGAGGAGGTTGACTTACCTGACGTCACTGAGGAAGAGCAAGAGGAGATGGAGGGTACTGGATCCGACTTTGTGCAGATGTCGTCTTTTATGCTGTCCTGCCTGTTGAGGGACCCCCGTATAAAAAACCTCAAGGGGAATGAGCTGTACTGGGTGGCCACACTACTAGACCCTCGGTACAGGCACAAAGTGGCGGACCTGTTACCAACTCACCGGAAGGTGGAAAGGATGCAGCACATGCAGAACCAGCTGTCAACTATGCTTTACAATGCCTTTAAGGGTGATGTGACGGCACAACGCCAGCAAGGTACCACTGCCACTAATCCTCCTCCCGTGTCCACGCAGTCAAAGACAGGACGCTCCAGCGATCTCATGGTGATGTCGGACATGCGGACGTTCTTTAGTCCAACGCCTCGCCGTAGCCCTTCCGGATCCACCCTCCACCAACGCCTCGACCGGCAGGTAGCCGACTACCTGGCCTTAAGTGTGGATGTAGACACTGCTGTGAACAGCGATGAGGAACCCTTGAACTACTGGGTGCGCAGGCTTGACCTGTGGCCAGAGCTGTCCCAATTTGCCATCCAACTTCTCTCCTGCCCTGCCGCAAGCGTCCTCTCAGAAAGGACCTTCAGCGCAGCTGGAGGCATTGTCACAGAGAAGAGAAGTCGCCTAAGTCACAAAAGTGTTAAGTACCTCACCTTTATCAAAATGAATGAGGCATGGATCCCGGAGGGCTGCTGCCCGCCCCAAGACTAAGTCAGTCCCCGCACACACAGCATCTCTGCCTGCACGCCGTGTGACTGGCTGCCTGGCCTGCCCCAAAAAGACTAAGTCGCTCCCAGTCCCTCCACACAGCATGTCTGCCTGCAGGCCGCTTCACTACCTTCTCCGCCACCACCAACAGGGTCCGGGACTCCAGGCGGATTGCTGAATTTTTTAGGCCGCTGCTAGCAGCGGCCGCTGTAATAATTTTTATGGTGCGTGTACATGACTGCCTAATTTTTCTGGCTGCACTGAGGGCAGCTGCAACAACAAAAGAAAAGGCATGTACATGCGCCCATTCCTCTTCGTGATCATTACCTTGCCGTGGTGAAGGGGCTTGCGTATCACAATGAAGCAATGACCGGCGCCTAGATGAGTGTCTCGGGGGGCACACAAAAGATAATAAGGTCGTTGCTTCATTGTGGTCAGACCAAATTTGATCAGCTGGACAGTCACTGTTCTGTCATTCAGCTACATCAGCCAGGCCGACCATATGGGCTGTAAAGCCACCAAAACCTGCACTCTCGCCATGGTGCGCACCAGTCCAGCACGGCCGTCACTAGTACAAACAGCTGTTTGCGGTGCGTTACACGGTGAGTTTGGTGTGTCAGTGTGAAGCAGTACCTTAATTACACTACCTGATTGATGTATACACATGCAAGATGTTTTAAAGCACTTTAGGCCTGTCATTTAGCATTCAATGTGATTTCTGCCCTTAAAACGCTGCTTTGCGTCAAATCCAGATTTTTCCCGGGGACTTTTGGCGTGTATCCCACTCCGCCATGCCCCCCTCCAGGTGTTAGACCCCTTGAAACATCTTTTCCATCACTTTTGTGGCCAGCATAATTATTTTTTTTTTTCAAAGTTCGCATCCCCATTGAAGTCTATTGCGGTTCGCGAACTTTAACGCGAACCGAACGTTCCGCGAAAGTTCGCGAACCCGGTTCGCGAACCTAAAATCGGAGGTTCGGCCCAACTCTACCTCTTATATGTATTACATTTATGACTGCATGCCGACAAAAAGCATGTTACCTGTGCAAAGAAAACAGACATTTCCCGCATTTAAAAGACAGTTTTCCCTTTGAAACTTTAAAATCGATTTTCTCAAAAACTATAAGCTCTTTTTGCTAATTTTTTTTTCCTCTTGTACCCACTCCCAAGGTGCACATACCCTGTACATTTGGGGTATGTAGCATGTAAGGAGGCTTTACAAAGCACAAAAGTTCGGGTCCCCATTGATTTCCATTATGTTCGGAGTTCGGGTCGAACACCCGAACATCACGGCCATGTTCGGCCTGTTCGGCCCGAACCCGAACATCTAGATGTTCGCCCAACACTAATTGGGAGCTCTAACGCAAAAACTAGAATTACCATTTTTTCTATAAAAAAAAAAAATGATCTACCTTATTATATTATTAACAACACTGACAACATTGTTTATATCTTTACTGCTGTAGCCAACCAGGAGGCAACCCTAGAGGAAACAGCACACTTGATTTCAGTGATTGGCATACAGATCAATCCTCCTGTAAGACTTTCTCCCATGAGAATGAATGGAGACGCCATCATGACTGATTTACCAGATGATTAGTTTGTACGTCTCTGATTGACGAGCTGTCATTGTGTTATCGTGTCACTTTTTTGCTTCCTGTGTAGGCTGACTGTGACCAGCCAATTAGAGGAGATAAAATCAATCACCTGATGGAAGGAAATGACACCACAGCCGAGTTACAAAAGCCTCACGGGGCAGCATCCACTTTGCGACTGCTGCAGATTGGGAGAACCCTACAATTCTGTGAGGTAGCTGTAGAAAGGTACAGGAGCAAGTCTAACGGGAATCCCATAACAAATAGTGAATGTGGGGACTAGTTTCACGTGCTGCAGTTGCATGTGACTGTGCTAAGCAGGAAATTAGTATGATCTGCCGCTCACAGCGCCAACATATTACACAGCACTATACACAGGACCGGATATCTGGAAAGGCCGCAAAGGCTCGGGCCTTGGGTTGCTGCAGCCCAAAGGGGCACCTGGATATGAAAATGGGGTAGTTACATATGAAAGAGGAGGCTGAAAGTAGAGAGCAACACGTGAAAAAGGGAAGCTAATGCTCAATGGAGCTGTTCATGAAAGAAAGGGGCTGCTGCACATGGATTACACACATGGAAGAGGGGGCGGCACATGTAATGGGAGGGGGAGCAGCTGCAAATGGATGATACACATGGAAGAGGGGGCGGCACATGGAATGGGAGGGGGAGCAGCTGCACATAGATTACACACATGGAAGAGGGGGCGGCACATGGAATGGGAGGGGGAGCAGCTGTATATGGATGATACACATGGAAGAGGGGGCGGCACATGGAATGGGAGGGGGAGCAGCTGTACATGGATGATACACATGGAAGAGGGGGTTGCACATGGAATGGGAGGGGGAGCAGCTGTACATGGATGATACACATGGAAGAGGGGGCGGCACATGGAATGGGAGGGGGAGCAGCTGTACATGGATGATACACATGGAAGAGGGGGCAGCACATGGAATGGGAGGGGGAGCAGCTGTACATGGATAATACACATGGAAGAGGGGTTGGCACATGGAATGGGAGGAGCGCTGCTGTACAGGGATGACACACATGGAAGAGGGGGCGGCACATGGAATGGGAGGAGAGCTGCTGCACATGGATGATACACATGGAATAGGGGGCTGCACATGGAATGGGAGGGGGAGCAGCTGTACATGGATGATACACATGGAAGAGGGGGCAGCACATGGAATGGGAGGGGGAGCAGCTGTACATGGATAATACACATGGAAGAGGGGTTGGCACATGGAATGGGAGGAGCGCTGCTGTACATGGATGTTACACATGGAAGAGGGGGCGGCACATGGAATGGGAGGAGAGCTGCTGCACATGGATGATACACATGGAAGAGGGGCTGCACATGGAATGGGAGGGGAGCTGCTGTACATGGATGATACACATGGAAGAGGGGGCTGCACATGGAATGGGAGGGGAGCTGCTGTACATGGATGATACACATGGGAGAGGGGGCTGCACATGGAATGGGAGAAGAGCTGCTGCACATGGATGATACACATGGAAGAGGGGCTGCACATGGAATGGGAGGGGAGCTGCTGTACATGAATGTTACACATGGGAGAGGGGGCTGCACATGGAATGGGAGGAGAGCTGCTGCACATGGATGATACACATGGAAGAGGGGCTGCACATGGAATGGGAGGGGAGCTGCTGTACAGGGATGACACACATGGAAGAGGGGGCGGCACATGGAATGGGAGGAGAGCTGCTGCACATGGATGATACACATGGAAGAGGGGCTGCACATGGAATGGGAGGGGAGCTGCTGTACATGGATGATACACATGGAAGAGGGGGCGGCACATGGAATGGGAGGGGAGCTGCTGTATGTGGATGATACACATGGAGGAGGGGGCTGCACATGGAATGGGAGGGGGAGCAGCTGTACAGGGATGATACACATGGAAGAGGGGCTGCACATGGAATGGGAGGGGTGCTGCTGTACATGGATGTTACACATGGAAGAGGGGCTGCACATGGAATGGGAGGGGTGCTGCTGTATATGGATGATGCACATGGAAGAGGGGGAAGCTGATGGAATGGGAGGGGCTGCTGTATGTGGATGATACACATGGAAGAGGGGGCTGCACATGGAATGGGAGGGGAGCTGCTGTACAGGGATTATACATATGGAAGAGGGGGCTGCACATGGAATGGGAGGAGAGCTGCTGCACATGAAAGGGAAACCACAACATAGCAGAGACCCAAGTAGTTTCAATGAGAGGCTACTCACCTGACTCTCAGCATTCTACTGATGAGATCTACCTTCAACTGGGGAAACCTGTAGCTACCTAATACTTTGGGTTACATCTAGCTACTTAATACTGAGAGAACCTCTGGCTACCTAATACTAAATGGCACCTGTAGCTACCTACGCCAGGAAAAGGACGTAAGGGAGAAGTGACAGCTGTGACAGCCAGCACACTTGTGGTGCAGTTCGGAGGGGGTTTGTAGGTTCATAGAAGGCGGAGTCTGGGGTGCTAGGAGATCTGTGCCTATAGGCTCCTGTGATGTAAATCCAGGCCTGCCATGCATTGATGAGCATCAACCAATCCGAAACAGTCTGTATGCATGATGGATTATTGTGGCTCTGTAACATTAACAGGCTGACACATCATTGCATTCCAGCAGTTCTGGAGGTGTGGCTAGCTTACAGGGACATCAAATGATGATTTGCATATTCAGCAGTGATGCATCGTGGGACACCTCAGAGAAAACTCCAACCTGAATAATCGCAATTAACATCTGTTTTAAGAAGGTGACCTTTTGTTTTGCATATTTTAGTAAGAGGGCTTTTTGGTCCTATGTAGCCCCTTACACACTCCTAGGAGTTCTGGTTCACCATGAGCTTTCTGGGTAATCTGTATAACTGGAGGAAGTACATATAAGTAAAGTATATCCATTCAAGATTATCCAGCACCTGTAATTAGGGGAACATCCATCTAAAATGTTGTGCACAGTCAATTAGGAGAAACACAGTGCAGATGCATAGTCGCTCCTCGCCGTAGACTCTAAACAAACGTGTTGTCAAGGCACGGTCTGCAGTCTCGCCTCGTGGGAACAGAAGCAAAAATCAGTTGTTATTGACAATGACAAGTTCACAACCCAGAGGTTGTGTGGCTCTCTGTTTAAAACACAGAAGAGCAGAGATGCCTCCTCCCTGGCATCTCACATTTAGTCAGCCGCCAATTTTATTAAGAAGCACAAATAACATTCTATCCAGGTCAACTATATGCACTGCAAGGACCTCAGCGGACTTCCTGTAGATCCTTACTGGCTGCTGTTCAGCAGATACTGGTGCAGACATTCCTCATCCTTGCTGAAGGTGAGCACTGAATGTAAGACTCCATGTTTCAACCGCACAGTTTGCTAGACTTATTGCACTACGAATAAAACCGTTATTGCTGGAGATGCCTGTAATTTGACTTGGGCACTGGTCAGCCTTTAGGGAAAACCAATAACCCAACAACAAGTGTAGAGAGCGGGAATACAGTCAGTTCTACAACATCAACTTTGTTTGACTACTGCAGCAATGATCAGTGTCATAGGCAAGTTTAGGGGGGATTACTGGTCCCCCCTCAGACCAGGGCAGTTGCAGACAGTGTCTGGGAACAGGCACAAGTTGAGATACCAGAATGTCTGCAGGCAACATACCTCTCACTTTCCTTCTTCTACCTTTTCCACAACTGACTAGAACATCGAACATGAGCCGGGAGGAAGTGGCAGTTATCTTCCCTAGGAACGCCCCTGATCACGGCCCCTAAATTCCTAAATAAATGCCCTGGCTAAAAAAAGACCTCACAGCATAACTTGCCTACTGGGACAGCTGACATCTCCCCTCACTAATCAGGAGCCATGCCGAATCATGGCTCCTGATCACGTGATCACTATGGTGGCTGCTGATCCTTAGTGATCACTAAGGCAGCTGAACGGCTCTCACCTCTCCTAGTTCCCCCGACGATCGTCGCTGTCCCTCCACTTTGGTCGGCATTCATCATCATGCTGCTTCAGTGTCGGGTCCCAGTTTGATGACATCATCAAGCCCTTAGCAACAGTGGAGGCTGGATGGCGACCAGAGAGGAGGCGGGGAGAGTTGCTCATTGCTGGACCTAGGGGAGGTGAGTAATACTTATCCACCATGCCTCCACTATACCACCAGGGAATAAAGGGCACCCACTGGACAGCCCACTAGACCACCAGGGAGTTAAAGGGACCCACTGGATAACCAAGGAATGAAGGAGACCCACCACTGGACCACCAGGAATTTAAAGTGTACCCACATCAAAGCACTTATACTTACCTGGGGTTTCCTCCAGCTCCGTGGGCTCCCTTGCCGTCCTCCCGGGATGCTCCTATCCTCCCCTGGCTGGCCCAGTCTCTCTCTCTAGTAGTCCCAAAGTGTGCTGTACTGCGCATGTGCGTCATGGCTACGTGCCCCCCCCCCCGTGCTCCCGGCAATGGAAGCATCGTGAGGGCGCGCGGCAGTGCCATGCATGCGCAGTGCAGCATGAATGGGGATGGCTAGAGATACTGCGCCAGCCAGGGGAGGATCACAGGGTCCAGGAAGGACGGCAAGGGAGCCCACGGCCTAGTGGTCTGAAAGTCAGCATTTCTACTTTGCTCTAAAAGATTCCTCACAGCTTGGAAGCTACTGTTCCAGAAATTTTTTTTAGCAGAACATCACTGAAATGGTTAAACAAAGCATTTTGTCCTGCTAATCAGCTTCAAATCCGCATCCAAACTGGAAATAACAATATCTTTGTTTGCATTCCAATGTTGATACATGTGTGCAAACACAGCGTAACAAGTGAAAAGGAGCTCTCTGTGAAGCTCTCTGTGAAGCTCTCTGTGCTCCAAGCACACAAACAGCTCAGAACAGCTTATTGGAAGATGTTAATATATAATAAAAAGCAGTTTGAATAAAATGCAATGGCAGCTTTCAGGGCAAGATAAACTACACTTTGGAAACACCTTTTTTGTAAACAGACCATCTTACTTGTGCACAAAAGCAAATATGATAACTGCACGAGTAATAAAAAGTAGGAAAACACATTCTTATTGAATGTTATGTCGGAGTTTCAAACCACTTAACAGAACTCTCCATGCCATGTGAATGCAACAGGGGTGTGCAGCCGGGCCGCAAATGCGCAGCAGAAGAGCCCACTGACAGATTACCAGGTCGATAGCGGGCGTACGGAGGCAAACGAGAGGATGGCAAGGGAGACAACGATAGTCGTGGGGCTGGAGGAAGCCCCAGGTGAGTAACAATTATTTTTTTCTTTTATATGCTTCATCTCAGGTTATCTTTAACCACCCTGGCGTTCTGATTAAATCGCCAGGGTGGCTGCGGGAGGGTTTTTTTTAAATAAAAAAAAAACTATTTCATGCAGCCAACTGAAAGTTGGCTGCATGAAAGCCCACTAGAGGGCGCTCCGGAGGCGATCTTCCGATCGCCTCCGGCGCCCAGAATAAACAAGGAAGGCCGCAATGAGCGGCCTTCCTTGTTTCGCTTATATCGTCGCCATAGCGACGAGCGGAGTGACGTCATCGACGTCAGCCGACGTCCTGACGTCAGCCGCCTCCGATCCAGCCCTTAGCGCTGGCCGGAACTTTTTGTTCCGGCTACGCTGGGCTCAGGCGGCTAGGGGGGCCCTCTTTCGCCGCTGCTCGCGGCGAATCGCCGCAGAGCGGCGGCGATCAGGCAGCACACGCGGCTGGCAAAGTGCCGGCTGCGTGTGCTGCTTTTTATTTCGTTAAAATCGGCCCAGCAGGGCCTGAGCGGCAGCCGCTGGCGGTGTTGGACGAGCTGAGCTCGTCCAGACCGCTCAGCTGGTTAAAGAGACTCTGAAGTCTCCTAAAAATGAGGTTTTTACTTTAAAAACCTCTTTAACATAATTGCCCCTCTTAAAACGCTGCATCCCCACGGCTGAAAACTCCATAAATCACCCCTAACTCCCCCAGCAAAATCTACAACTTTCTTGGTCGTGGATTTTGCTGCCCGGGGAGGCAGAGCTTTGGGCTGTAGCTCGGCCTCCATGCGCGTCAATCAGCGCTGATCGCCGCCTCTCCCCGCCCCTCTCAGTGAAGGAAGACTGAGAGGGGCGGGGAGAGGCGGAGATCCACGCTGATAGACGCATGTAGAGGCAGAGCTGCAGCCAAAAGCTCTGCCTCTATGCGGAAGAAGCCCTTGCGATGTGCCCCGGGGAGTTTGGGGTGATTTATGGAGTTTTCAGCTGCGGGGATGCAGCGTTTTAGGAGGGACAATTATGTTAAAGAGGTTTTTAAAGTAAAAAGCTCATTTTTTGGAGATTTCAGAGTCTCTTTAAGGGGGTTTTATATGTCGGTACTTAAGTGGTTAGATAATGAAAAAATTATGTTTTAATACTGAACAAACAAACAAAAATAAATAAAAAGCAAAACTGAAAAAAACAGCATTTTCTGCAATGCGTGGACTCCAGCACAGTGCTCTGTGCTACAATGGAACATCTGGCCTGTATTCCAAAGCCCTTTTTATTGAAGAGAATAAAGCTGTTCCCCTTTCATGTCTCCTGTATGTCATTATGACATCTGAGCGGTTACCGCAGGAATAAATAAATGCTATTAGTGATGGGCAGGGATGAACTTTGATCATCAGTCTTATTTGAATGCGGATTCAGGCTCATTGCGTGTCATTGGGCTGCTTTATTGCTCGCAGATCTGGCGATGAGTCACACAACTACAGCAAATAATCACAGACCCAAATTTCATTACATTTATGTTTAGGGGATATATTCTTAAAGAGAAACCATGACCAGGAATTGAACTTTATCCCAATCAGTAGCTGATACCCCCTTTCCCATGAGAAAGCTATTCCTTTTCACAAACTGATCATCAGGGGTCTCTGTATGGCTGATATTGTGGTGAAACCCCTCCCACAGTGTGATGTCAGGACCATGGTCTTGACATCACACTGTGGGAGCCCTGTTGCATTGTGGGAAATAACAGTTGTTTCCAACTGCCAAAAAAGCAAGCAGCAGCAACTTCCAGTGACATCACCTGCCGGCAGTAATAATGTCACCATGTGATAAATGTCAGAATGTAAATCAGGAAGAGGAAAGATTTTTCAATGGGCAAACACTGACTAAATCATTGATACTTAATTATTGTAAAAATGAAGCACTTTTTTATTACATTATTTTCACTGGCGTTTCTCTTTAAATTAACACTCCAGCGAAAAAAAGTAAGCAGTTAAAATCTGACAGAACCGACAGGTTTTAGACTAGTCCATCTCCTCGTGGGGGATTTTCAGGGTTTTCTTTGTTTTCAAAAGCACAGCTTGCAAAGTTTAACGGCCAAAATAGTGTCCAAGTGAGTAGGGAGGCTGGCTAGTAGCTTACTATTTTGGCAGTTAATCTGATGTTCAGTAAATGTTTTTGAAACAAAATCCCCATGAGGAAATGGACTAGTCCAAAACCTGTTGGTTCTGTCAGATTTTAACTACTTACTTTTTTTTTTTTGCAAGAGTGGTCCTTTAAACGGACAGACAGTTTTGGTTCCGTGAGCCGTTGGGTTGCCAGCCGGGAGGTGGAGATACACCCAGGGGCAGATCCAGAACACGCTGGAAGGATTGTGGTTCCCCTGCTGGGAATGCTGGAATCAGAGGCCAAACAAGCCCAATTACCCAGCAGCCTCTGCAGCTTTTCTAAAACTGTGATGATGCTGTAAGCCAATTGCTTTCATTGTCTCTGTATCCCTCCCAATTATTCATAGCCCTTCTCTCCCACCTTCCTTTCCCTGCTTTCCTTCCTGTTTTCAGCTTTAAAGTGTACCAGCAGGGGCGTAGCAATAGAGGTCGCAGCGGTCGCATGCGCGACTGGGCCCGGCTCCTGAAGAGGCGGGGGAGGGGCCCGGGGGAGCCCATGTCTTTTTGTAGTGGCCAGGACTGAGTGCGGCCCGTGCGCCGTGAGCGCTATTGGGAGGGGGGGGAGCCGCAGCCGCGGGGAGGGCAGCCCGACCTCTCCCTCCCTTCCTCTCCCCGGGCCCCCCCCCCCCTTCAGATGCAGAGTGACGCGCACGGAAGCGCTGTAGGCTGAAACTCACCTCCGTCCCTGCGTTCCAAGCGCCGCTGATCTCCTCTCGCTGTATAGATGTTGTTACACACTGCTTCCGGCTAAACAGGAAGCAGTGTGTAACAACATCTATACAGAGCGGGAGGAGACCAGCGGCGCAGGGACGGAGGTGAGTTCTGCCTACAGCGCTTCCGTGCGCCACGCACTCTGCATCTGAAGGGGGGGGGGCCCGGGGAGAGGAAGGGAGGGAGAGGTCGGGCTGCTCTCCCCGCAGCTGCGGCTCCCCCCTTCATTATGGGGGGGGGGGGGGAGGGACCTACCTACCTACCTACCTACCTACCTAATCCTGGGGGGCAGCTACCTACCTATCCTGGGGGGGGCAGCTACCTAATCTAACCTATCCTGGGGGGCAGCTACCTACCTAACCTATCCTGGGGGGGCAGCTACCTACCTAACCTATCCTGGGGGGGCAGCTACCTACCTAACCTATCCTGGGGGGCAGCTACCCACCTAACCTATCTGGGGGGGGCAGCTACCTAATCTGACCTATCCTGGGGGGCAGCTACCTACCTAACCTGTCCTGGGGGGGCAGCTACCTACCTAACCTGTCCTGGGGGGGCAGCTACCTACCTAACCTATCCTGGGGGGGCAGCTACCTACCTAACCTATCCTGGGGGGGCAGCTACCTACCTAACCTATCCTGGGGGGGCAGCTACCTACCTAACCTATCCTGGGGGGGCAGCTACCTACCTAACCTATCCTGGGGGGCAGCTACCCACCTAACCTATCTGGGGGGGGGGGGCAGCTACCTAATCTAACCTATCCTGGGGGGCAGCTACCTACCTAACCTGTCCTGGGGGGGCAGCTACCTACCTAACCTGTCCTGGGGGGGGCAGCTACCTACCTAACCTATCCTGGGGGGGGCAGCTACCTACCTAACCTATCCTGGGGGGGCAGCTACCTACCTAACCTATCCTGGGGGGGCAGCTACCTACCTAACCTATCCTGGGGGGCAGCTACCTACCTAACCTATCTGGGGGGGGCAGCTACCTAATCTAACCTATCCTGGGGGGCAGCTACCTAATCTAACCTATCCTGGGGGGCAGCTACCTAATCTATCCTGGGGGGCAGCTACCTACTCTAACCTATCCTGGGGGCAGCTACCTAATCTAACCTATCCTGGGGAAAGCTACCTAATCTATCCTGGGGGGCAGCTACCTAACCTATACTGGGGGGCACCTACCTCATCTAACCTATACTGGGGGGCAGCTACCTAATCTAACCTATACTGGGGGGCACCTACCTATCTAACCTGGGGGCACTTACTTGTCTAACCTGTATTCGGGGCACCTAGCTAGCCTATACAGGTGGCAACTATACTGGCTACCTATATTGGAGGCACCTACCTAACTAACCTATACTGGGGGCACCTACCTATCTAACCTATGTTGGGGACAACTATTATGGCTACCTATATTAGAGGCACCCACCTAGCTAACCTGTACTGGGGGCACCTATCTATCTAACCTATACCGGCGGCGCCTGCCTATCTAACCTATACTGGGGGCAACTATACTGGCTACTTATGCTGGAGGCACCTACCTGGCTAACCTATACCGGGAGCAACTATACTGGCTTACCTATGCCTGGCTACCTATACTGGGGGGACCTATAGCTGGCTATAGGGATTTGGATATGTGTGTGCGTCGGGTGTTGCCGGGGGAGGGGGGCTGTTGTTGCCGTGGGGGGGGGGGGCACATCCAGATTCCGCATCAGGGCCCAGAGGTTTGTAGCTACGCCACTGTGTACCAGAGACAAATGTAAATACAAGTTTTATGCATAGTTGGGGCTTCCTCCAGCCCCATGCGCATAGATTGCGGCCAGTCTGCACAAGAGAAGTGCACCCTCCGGCGGCTGCCTTGAGAGATAGGTAGAGGGCGCACTTCTCTTGCGCAGACTGGCTGCGACTGGACACATTTTTGGGACCCGGTACCGGCGATACAGAAGGCTGAGGACGGCGGCGTGGGAGTGATCCGTGCGCATGGGGCTGGAGGAAGCCCCAGGTATGTATAAAACTTTTAATTCCAATTGTCTCTGGTTTCCGTTAGTATCTGTAATTCAGGCAGTTTTTCCAAATCTGCATTCAGAGAGGTATTTTTTAAAATTAATTAGGCTTAAAGGACCACTGAAGTAAGAGGGACATGTAGGCTGCCATTTTCTTTTCTTTTAAACAATGCACATTGACCTGCTAATTCTCTGCCTCTTATACTTTTAGCTATAGAATCCCAACAAGCATGCAGATCAAATGTTCTACTGAAGTTTGGCTGGGTTTTCTGCATGCTTGTTTCAGGTGTGTAATTCAGACACTACCGGTGCAATGATCAGCAGGATGCCAGGCAACTGGTATCGTTTAAAAGGAAATAAATATGGCAGCCTCTGTATACCTGTAACTTCAGTTGTCCTTTAAAATATTTTGTAAAAAAGATTTTTTTTTTCCAAAACTACTAGAGCACATCTGGCTATGGAGGGGGGGGGGGGGGGGGGCACTCTTGGCTCTCTATGAGGGACACATCTGGTTCTCTAAACAGCATTAGTACATTTGGCTCCACCTATGACCACACCCACATTCTGAGCCAAGTTCAGTCACTCACCTCTCCACCGGGCTCCAGCGAGGAAACTTCCTCTTCCCCGTCTCTCTCTCTCTCTCTCTCTCTCTCTCCTCTGCATTATCATGTGAAGCGTTACTGGCGAGTCACATGATGATGCCGGGGAGAGAGTGAGAGACATCCAGCGGCTTGCGGAGGAGTTGACGAAGTTTTGGCGCAGGAGCACGGCAGAGAGGTGAGAGACAGGCTGCTGCTCACTAGCTCCGCTCCAAGTCTGCAATGCCGTCACAGAGTCCGTAGCCACCTGCGATGTTCAGATAGAACAGCAGCTGCACACTGGACGGGTATGTGTTTGCTTTTGGCCGGCATGTTAACTGCTTGAGTGCCGGCCACCCCTTCTGTTGTGGCGCCTTAGGCACCAGCCTATGTGGCCTTGCCACAAATCTGGGCCACGCACATGTACAAAGAGGAATGTGCCTTAGCCGGCAGAAATGAGGACAAGGAGGACATAGGAAGCCTCTGGAGAATTCCCCTAACAATGCCTAACCCTAATCAAACCCCCCCCCCCCCCATCCACAGATGCCTAATCAACCCACCACTGATGCCTAACCGTAACCTGACCCCTTTGCCACCCCAATGCTACTCAACCCTAACCAACTCCCCACCCATGCTAAACCCTAACCTCCCTACCACTAGCCTATATCTCCACCGCCTTCGCCACTACATACGATAAATATCAGTGCTGCAGAAGTTTGGGTGTCCCATAGGTACCCTGTTAGAGAGTTTGCTAGGATTTGGGGGGGGGGGGGGGGGGAGCAAACTGTGAAGTTTGGCATTAGGGTTTATAGTACTATTTGCAAAAGTCTTAATATGGTGCCCTCGGGGTCATAACTACCAAAACAACCCCATCACCCACATTTTCATTTATATCCGCTATTAACATGAGCACTTTTATTATTATTATTATTATTATTTAGTATTTATATAGCGCTGACATCTTCGCAGCGCTGTACACAGTATATATCACAAACTGTCCCTCAGAGGAGCTCACAATCTAGTCACTTATGGGGCGTCCAAACTTTGTGACTTATGGTTTCTTCTCTTCCTCACCCCCACTTTCTAACGTGTGCATTGCACGCAGGGCCGGTTCTCTCATGAAGCAATTTGAAACATTTGCATCAGGCAGCAGAGATTACAGGGGCTGCATGTTTGTACTGTGTTTACACACTAACAGCATGCAGTTAGAGTCATTATTAGGGGAAAAGCAGCTTATTGTGCTGTGTGAGGAGTCTGAGAGTGAGTGAGGAGGGCGGAGGCAGGAGAGCAGCAGTGTTTCATTTGACTTGCACAGCATAAGGGAGGAGGTGGCACTGATGTACTGACTGAGGAGAATTGGAGGATGGTCGACTGGCTGAGGGTGAGCAGTTTATTTGTCACAGACTCACAGCCAGCCAGCCACCAGTGTGTTATCGTGTTGAGCTGCAGCATGTCATGTGAGAACATTAAATGAAGCAGAGTAAAGTGTCAGGTGTGATCATCCAAAATTGGCGGGAGGGGGGGGGGAGGGGGTGTGGCATCCTTAAAAGTTTGCCTCAGGCAGCAAAAGGTATTGAACCGGCCCTGACTGCACTTAATAACTGAATGTTGACACTACAGATCCTTTTTACATCACTATAATCACAAAGGTGGATTTATCAGAGGAATCCGCAATGCACATTAATTAAAGTGCAAATGACCTGCTTATTTCTCACTGTGGTATATTTGTACAGGCATCACTGAGGGACGGCGACAGATGTCCATAAATATGGAAACCTACGGAAGTGAGGAGATCCAAAGTTTCATTCGCTTTATCTATACTTGCATAACGTCTCGTCAGCTAAGCGGCAAATAACAACATGCAGCCTCCAATCTGCTGCCTGCGCTCACACCGAGACCGCGGCTGAAGCAAGCTGAGCGCTGCCATCTGCTGTGTGGAGGCTGAATATTTTACAATATTGATATGGCTGCGAATGACCAAAGAGAGAGCGCTGAACATTGCTCATTATTCAAGTGTGCCGGTTTGTTCTGTGCATTGCCTGGGAGCCCGCTGCGCCCTTTATGAATGGCTTGAAAGGGAAACGAGAAGAGAGAGATGTATTAAAGGGAAAGAGATGGACTGATCTGCTAAAAGGTATGCGTCAGATACATTGTTTCTGGCCTCTTTGATGAGGAAATGGAGAGATATTACGGCTGCCGCTCAGCTCCAGAGGTGCAAAGACAGTAAATGTAAGGAAAACCTATACTGGAAAAAGGCGTACGGAAATGTGGGTGCCCAGATAAGCCGATACTAAGATATCTGTATACCAATAATCTACTATTACAGCTTTACTACAGCGAAACATAACCCTATTCTCACACTTAAACCTCCCTCTACTAATGCCTAATCTTAACCTCTTAACCACTCCTCCTGGATGCCCAAACTTAACCCCCCCCCCCCCCCCGCCTAACCTTACCTTAACTACCTTCCCCCTCTCACACATGGCTAACTTTAAAGAGGAGCTGTCAGCCATACTGTCTTAGGTTAAAAAAATCACATATAAGTAGATACAGTAAATACTTGCTCTACTTACATAACATACAGCATGTATTGCACTGTCCACGTTTTGATTTTAGTGATTTTTCTTTAGCAAAAAAAGGCAACATCCTTATTATGATTTTTCATTTTGTCTGTGACTATCTTGAAGCCAATCCTGATATAATTTCCTCCCTTATTTTGTCTGTGTATGCTTTTCCCGTGTATGTTTAGCCTGTCTAATTCCCCCTGATTTGTGTCTAATCACAAGTTGTAATTTGATCTCTCCCCTGTGTCACACGACTGCCACAGAGATGGCAGATAAGCTCATTTGAAAGCACTGGATGTTAACAATATGTCTGCTTTCATGAAAGCAGGAAGTAGAAACAGTGCAGATTTATTTTAGGATTTGTATCAGCTGTAACAAAGAGATGTTTTTTGTAGGTTATTATGCTGTTGTGTATTTTTTAGAGCAGAGAGGACTTCATTCCTTGAGCTCATGTCCACTTTAACCCCCTCTCTTCTACAGCTAACCTTAAGCATCCCCCACAGCTATACTTAACCGCCCCACCACGGATAACCTTAACTGCCCCTTTCTCTACTGCCCAAACTTCCACCAAACTCCAATACAAAGTGGGCTGAAAGTGAACACTGGGACCAAGTCGTGGGCCAGCTTTAATGTAGTGGCCACCTCCCTCTCTTATAAAGTTTTCTGGTGTCTACTGCCCCTATCCCTGACTCTTCTATATAGTTCCCTGGTGTTTAGTGGGCCCTCTGCCTCACCTTTACAGTTCTCTAGTGTGTTTAGTGGCCCCCTCCCTCCCCTATACAGTTAATTGGTGTTTAGTCGCCCCCCCATATACAGTCCCCTAGTGTTTAGTGGCCCTCTTCCTTCCTATACAGTACCCTGGTGTCTAATGCCTCCTCCTCCCGTATACAGTTCCCTAGTGTTAAGTGCTTCACATCCCTCCCCTATACAGTTCTCTGTTGTCTAGTGACCCTCCTCCCTCCTATACAGTTCCCAGGTGTCTAGTGCCTCTCCCCCCTTACCTATACAGTTCTTTATTGTCTAGTGGCCGTCCTCCATCCTATACAGTTCCCTGGTATGGTATCTAATGTCTCCCCCGCCCCTATATAGTTCCCTGGTGTCTAATGACTTCTCCTCCCCTATACATTTCCCTGGTGTTTAGTGGTCCTCCCTCCCCTATAAAGTTCCCTGGTGTCTAGTGGCCCCCCCACCCTTCCCTGTACAGTTCTCTGGGGTAACCATTTGTGGGCCAAATTTGATGGCTCTGCGGGCCAGAGTTTGACATGTATGCTTTATAGTAACAGACATATCGCTAGCCTCTAGCCTACTAACACAACTGTACAACAATCAGCCTGACCTCTGCGGGCGACAGTTCTCATATGCAGGTACAAGGCTTAAAGCCGACCATAACCTCTTTGTCTCCGCTATTCCCAGTAACAGAATGCCAGGTTATTTTGAGGCTTTTGTTGGTTTTGGTACAGAATGCCAGGATGACTAGAATCACATGACCAACAGTAATACTCACCATTTCTGCAAACCCCTCCCTCAGCCCAGCCACAAGCATACACTTCAGCAGCTGATCTTTGAAAAATTTCTGTAAGACTGGAAACGTCATCATTTTAAATTTCAAAACATAATTTAATTGAAAAAAGCACCACTGTAACATTTTGCTGCAACATTAAAGCGGAATATAACCCTGCTTTCAACTTTGCTCTAAAACATTATTTACAGCCTATTATATGCAACCAGCATTTTTTTTTTAACTAGACCAGCATTGAAAGGGTTAAACACAGAGGTTTAAAGTTCTGTGGAGAGAACTGCAGATGCATCCAAGCTTACATAGATACATTTAACTAAACAGAATGTAACAAGTGAGGAATGTTACACACTCTTTGGCTGTCCTCCAGCTCCTGCACAGTCAGAGAGAGTGAGTCACATTCCACAGTTGTTACATTCTGTTTAGTTAAATGTATCTATCTAAGCTTCATATGCGTCTGCAGTTCTCTCCACCGAACTTTAAAACTCTGTGTGTAACCCTTCCAATGCTGGTCTAGTAAAAAAAAAATGCTGGTTGTAAATAATATGCTGTAAATAATGTTTTAGAGCAAAGTTGAAATGCAGGGTTATATTCCGCTTTAAATGGAAAATACAATTACACTTTAAAATAAACTAATTTAGAACAGAGTTTTTTATTCCTCTTGAACAAAACAGGCAATCCCTCCCAGAAGCTATGTCACATGTGAAATGGAAACGGACATCTCGAACATTTGAAAAGTATAAATAAATTGTTGCCTACCTTCCAGCGGTAACAAGGACTGCGGATTTAAATAGCAGCTACATAAAATGGAATTGTTTTGTAGGATGTGGAAGTCTCAGCTGTCATTTCTCTCTCCGCAGACAGACATGGAGGGGCTGCCACTGCTAGCAACACTCATAATGATCAGCAGTGACTCAGGCCATCTACTTGTCAGCCTCTGACCCAGTTTCATAACATGAGCTTCCACCGCAGAATAAAATAGCACCATGCTTTATAGGAGCTTTTCTTGTCCTGATCTTACTATTCTTAGGATAGTTACTTCCAAAACTTTATGGAAAACACAACTTCAAGTGACACTGAATGGAAAAAAAACGTATGATATAAATGTATTGTATATGTAGTACGGATAATTAATAGAACATTAGTAGCAAAGAAGAGAGTCTCATTTTTATTTTCAGTTATATAGCTTTTTTGTTCTATAACATTGCATCATTATCTAATTATTGCAATTACAAACAGTCTGTATTTTAAACTCTGAACCAGAGCAGAGCTAATGAACCTTTGAACTTTCCTGTAGGAAAACCTTATCTGAAGCTGTTTTTCACTGTTTCTTTGATGTATAAGTGTTTCAGAAAATAGAACTCAGAGCTCAGAGAAGCTCTGTTGCATAGATAACTGAAGGTTTTTAACTCTTCCTGTACTGGAAACTATATGAGACTCTTCCCTTTTCTACTAATGTTCAATTTCTTAGCTTTACTACAAATGCAATTCATTATATCGTAAGTTTGTTTTTACTTCAGATTCCCTTTAAAGCGGCTCCGAGATGAAAAACTAACTATAACAAGTAACTTGTCTTCATATCTTATCTAAAGTTTAGATAGTTTACATAGCAAATCTAGCTGCAAACAGCTTCAAAAATATATGATTATTTATTCCTGTGATACAATGAGGGCAGCCATGTTGTGTTTGTCACATTGCCACAGACTGAGGGCTGGTGATGCTATCAGCTTTCCTGTGTGTAAATTCAGTCCCCTCTCCTCCTCCCTCCTCCCCTCTGCCTCTGAAATCAATGGCTAGTAACCTCCTTCTCCTCCTGCCCAGACTGAGCTCCCATAAGCCCTTGCTACAGTGCCAAGGCACTGTGAAAAGTTGTGGGTGAGGCTTGTTTAGTTTAAAGGGAATTAGAGTATTAAAACAAAACAAAAAAAGTATTTGGCTTGAGGAATGTCCTATAAACTATATGAAAGGAACACAATTATACAATGAGTAAAAGTTTATCTCGGATCCACTTTAAAGAGGAACTTTAGTGAACAGGGGGAAAAATAAATCAACACATTGCAAAGTGAGAAGTTAAAAAATAGTAGAAAGATCAAGAAATGATTGATACTTGCTGTGTGATTTGTTCATATTGTTTGATCAGCCTGCACATCATCATCTTTTCTACTGGCAGACATAAACAAAAATCAGACAGCGCCAATTGCCAGTATTTTTATCCACACCCCCTAACAATGTGATAGCCCAGTGATCTGCAAACTTGGCTCTCCAGCTGTTAAGGAACTACAAGTCCCACAATACATTTGCCTTTATGAATCATGACTGTGGCTGTCAGACTCCTGCAATGCATTGTGGGACTTGTAGTTCCTTAACAGCTGGAGAGCCATGTTTGCAGATCACTGTGATAACCTAAAAGGTAGTTTTTTTTATAGCTATTCATATACACAGAGGGTTGCTTGGCAGTTGGAAACAGCTGTTTTTACCCACATTGCAACAAGGTTCACAGACAGGAAACTGTCAGTACCTAGGTCCTGACATCACACTGTGGGAGGGGTTTTACCACTGTATCAGCCATACAGACCCCCCTGATGATCTATTCAGAAAAGTAAAGATTCCTAGTGGGAAAAGAGGTCAACCTAGGTCACAAATGTAACAATTAATGGCTTCAGTTCACTAAGCATTACTGCATGCGGTAAAGCAGAAAACAACTGATTTTACTGAACTTTGAAATGTCAATTCACCAAGGCTGTTACCACATGGAAAACTAAAATGACCCACTAGTCAGGTAAATTACCGATCTGTTAGGTAAATACTTCATAAATGTCAGCTCGCAAAGAATAACGTGATAAAACAAGTGAGATGTTCATTATTTATCTCCAGCCTGGAGCTGTTCGTATAACAAACAGCGACTCGGAAAGTTATAGAAGGGAGGCAACAGAGCAGAGAAAATAGGTGAAAACGAATTTAACTATTCAGGAAGATAAGTAAGTTAATAATAAAAAAAGTCCCTAATTTTACAATATTAACTACTTCAGTCTATCTGGACGACTATAGTCGTCTAGATAGGCACTGCTCAAGTCTAACTGGACGCATATAGGCATCCAGTGTTAAAGCAGCGCTGTGAGCTGTGAGGGGCAGGAGGAAGCCCCGGGTAAGTATATCAGAGGGCAGCATTATTTGATTGATGTTTTCTTTAACCACTAACTGCATTTGCGATAGTATATCTACGCCCTGCGGGAAGACTGTTCCCGTTCCAGGGACTTAGATTCTTCTTACTTCAATGTGCCTTGAAGAGCCTGTGATCAATGGCCACCGGCATCAATGAGATGATGTGGTCATTGATATAAAGAAAGTAACTCGTTCATGTGTTACTTCCTGTTAGCGTACAAATGGTATGCACAGAAAGATAATGTGGAGGTACATCTTGTGGTCAAATAGTAAAATTACACCCACATACAATTTTTTTCAATAAAAATACATTAATATAACATTACAATTAACCCTTTACCTCCCCACTTTCCCATAGTTACCCAAATAAAAAATTTGCCTTTATTAAAAGAAAATTACATAAAAAAAACATCAATAGTTACCTTAGGGACTAATCTTTTCTTTATATATGTCATGAGGGTATAGTACTGTTAGTATTGCAAATAGGGGCGTGTACTTAGTGACGGACGCCAAACGGAAAAAATACACCTTTATTTCAAATTAAATACTGTAGCCATACATTGTACTAGGGAAATATTTAAAACGTTGTAATAACCAGGGTTTTAATTACAGAAGCATGTATCATTTTAAAACTGCAATGGCCATAACAATACCCTTAGGTCCCCTTCTAGCATTACTGCACATAGGCCTTCCTAATATCCCCAAGGAGTCTCGCCTAAAAACTACACATATTTTGTGCGCAACCAGATAAGCCATATGCAGGAGCTGGAAAGACCCTATCCCACCAACAACAAATGCAATTAGGCGTACTCTTACTCTCAATCTAGACATGGAACAAAGACTACGAGGACATATTATTATGGGTTAACTAATGATCACATAACCTAACATAGTTTCAGAGGTTCTAAATTACAAAACTGGAGTCAGCTTTCAATATATATATATACTCAGCACTCCCGTGTAATGAGTAATATGTTTGTATCTACGTTCATAAAATGTCACTGTTTATATAAAAATTTGCTGTTATAAGCATTGTTTATATTATGCAATACCATACATATGACATTGAGTGTAATGCACTTTATGACTGTAACAACGTGCACTAAAATTGCAATGTCTATGTGCATGTCTCTTTATATGCTTTATATTTAAAAAAAAATAAAAAATTGAAGTTTAAAAAAAAAAAAAAAATACAATGGCCGAAAACTTAGAAATAATAATTTTTTTCTTATTATTCCCATTAAAATGCATTGAGCATAAAAGAATTCTTAGCAAAACATAACACCCAAAGAAAGCCTAATTGGTGGCGAAGAAAACAAGATATAGACAATTTTGTTGTGATAAGTGATAAGTAGTGATTAAGTTCTTGGTGATTGAAAGGGAGGAGAACTGAAAGGTGAAAATTGCTCTGGTCCATAAGTGGAAAAACCTGTCAGTGGTGAAGTGGTTATTAAGATACAAATGGTTTTGTGCTGATGCTAATGGTATGTTAATTTTACGCAGCTTGGACTTGCGTTCTACTTGTTAGAGTAATGCAAAAACGTCTGTCTGTATCACATCTTTCATCCATTTTCCCTGCACTGCAATAATCCATTAAATTCCAATTGAAATACCGCATAATTCCTTAAAATACCGAATGAAATATTTCATGAGGTAAAATTCTTAGTGAATGCTGTCTTTCTGTATGTTACCGAACTATTACCACACGTGTGAAAATCTGTGTGAATTTGGAAACAAAAAAGTGTAAAACACTGAATGCGGTTTTGTAGCGACCCTTTATTTTGAACAGAAAGTGCCTTAGTGAGTTGAAGCACTTGTTCAGCTGACTGGCCACCACCAGGCTGTCGAGCACAGCAATCCTCCCTGCTATGACATAAAACTACAGCACAGAAGGGACCACCGTGTGTTGGTAGAGAACAACAAGAAAGCGAATGCTGAGCGGGAATATTCCTAACAATTACAAACCAGCTGACTCTTCTGAAAACCCTCCTACATGATACGGGCTGGCAACACGCACTAAACCGCTGAATCACAGCTTGTTGCATATGTCATCAATGTGGGTCAGAGACAAGAGATAGCTAAGAGAATGAGACAGAACCATGATGACTCTGGACTACCTGGAGGGATGTCAGTTGAACAGGACATGACATAAGAAACTCATTGGAACAGAGCTGGAGAATTGGAACTCATTTTGTGGCTTATCAACAATGAGACCAGAAAAAAAACAAAAAAACATTTTTTTGTGCGGAGTGAAAAGCAACAAAGTGCTCTGGATTTAGCTAAATTGACTATAAGGCCTAGTGCACACCAAAAACCGCTAGCAGATCCGCAAAATGCTAGCAGATTTTGAAACGCTTTTTCTTATTTTTCTGCAGCGTTTCAGCTAGCATTTTGCGGTTTTGTGTAGCGGTTTTGGTGTAGTAGATTTCATGTATTGTTACAGTAAAGCTGTTACTGAACAGCTTCTGTAACAAAAAACGCCTGGCAAACCGCTCTGAAGTGCCGTTTTTCAGAGCGGTTTGCGGTTTTCCTATACTTAACATTGAGGCAGAAACGCATCCGCAATCTAAAATCTGCAGCAGCCCGGGAGTATGCGTTTCTGCAAAACGCCTCCCGCTCTGGTGTGCACCAGCCCATTGAAATACATTACCCTAGCGGATCCGCACCCGCAAGCAGATCGCAAACCGCAGCGGAAACGCTCCGGTGTGCACTAGGCCTAAGAGTCGGCCCCTCGACCAGCCATTCTTCCTGGTTGTCTACAACCCTAAACATGGGGATAGTAAAATGCATTTTAGAGCCTATTTCAAACTGTTTCCTACTACACGAGGAGATGGAAGGCCTGATCCAATTCACTCTTTCTCTAGGAGATCATTTTCATCTTCTGTTTAACCACTTGCCGACCGCACACTCATAACGTGCGTCGGCAAAGTGGCAGCTGCAGGACCAGCGACGCAGTACTGCGTCGCCAGCTGCAGCCTAATTAATCAGGAAGCAGCCGCTCGTACGAGCGGCTGCTTCCTGTCAAATCACGGCGGGGGGCTCCGTGAATAGCCTGCGGGCCGCCGATGGCGGCTCGCAGGCTAGATGTAAACACAAGCGGAAATAATCCGCTTTGTTTACATTTGTACGGCGCTGCTGCAGATCGGCGATCCCCGGCCAATCAGCGGCCGGGGATCGCCGCCATGTGACAGGGGACGTCCTGTCACTGGCTGCACAGGACGGATAGCCGTCCTGTGCAGCCCCGATCACCGGGGGAGGCAGCAGGTAGGAGAGGGAGGGGGGAATTTCGCCGCGGAGGGGGGCTTTGAGGTGCCCCCCCCCCGTCACCCACAGCAGGCAGGAGAGATCAGACCCCCCCAGCACATCATCCCCATAGGGGGAAAAAAAGGGGGGCAATCTGATCTCCCTGCCTGCACCCTGATCTGTGCTGGGGGCTGCAGAGCCCACCCAGCACAGATCAATCAAACCAGCGCTGGTCCTTAAGGGGGGGTAAAGGGTGGGTCCTCAAGTGGTTAAAATAACTTTTCAGCACTGCCATGAAAAAGTACCAAAAAGTAGGTGAGAAAGCACTGCCAAAATTGTTCTATTTTATTGCTTGCTGGGGGCTTAAAATGTGTTTTATTAATACGATTTAAAAATATCACCAAGGAGAAAACTTGGAGAAAAAAGTTAATTGGACCGGGCTCATAGCCCTCTGGAAAACAACTCCTGTGCCTTTATTCAATTCACCTAAGTTTTCTCCTTGGAGATAATATTTAATCTACTTTTTAAAATACAATTTCAGCACTCTGCAATTGAAACAGTACCAAAAAAGAAGGGGAAAAAGTACTGCCAATATTGTTTGCAGTATATTTTCTTGATAAGGTGTGAAAATATAAAGATGAATTGAATAAGGGCCACGGTTCCAAACTGGTGGTGGGAAAGACTGATATTGGTATTGCTGGGTGGGTTTAACAAGAGGATTTGGAAGCACACACCAGAATAGCCACAAAATGTACACCCCAGAAATGGGAAAAGTACTTGAGTGGAAAAAGAGTTATCTTAAAGTAAACCTGAGATGAGGCAGGAGAGAAAATGTATACATACCTGGGGCTTCCTCCAGCCCCCTCCAGCCTGATCGCTCCCTCAACGTCCTCCGCCGCCTCTCCATTAGTCCGGCGGTCTGAGACCAACTGCCCATGTGCGGCCTGGCCACCTGCGCGCCCCCATCACTGGGAGGGTTCTGCAGAATTATCTCTTTATTGGTCCTGTGCTGGGAATAATCACTTCTACTGATGACTTAAATAGTAGTATGCATTAACAAGCTGTTCCCCATCCCCTTCTTGCACCTCTGATACTGTGGTTGTCCTTGGCAGGTTTTGGTGTGCCGTATCAATTGATATATAGATAGTGCTTAAGGGCGGGGCAATGTTAAACTTGCACTGGAGCCCATAACTCCTCAGCTACGCCACTAGAGGTACGATATTATCCTGGACAGGCTTCAGGTATTCTTTAGGCCCCAAAAGTTCTTGCACTTTTGTTTGGTAGCTCCCCTTGATATGGTGGAGTTATTTTGAAACTCTACTAATGCGGCCTGAAGTTTCTGTGAGTTTTGTGTTCAGAAATAGATGAAAGCCATATAAAGCTGTGTTGTTCTCCCGGCATCTCCGCTAATGTCTTGCAAAGCTTCCGCAATGCATCCAAAATATACATTGTTGTGTGCTACTTAAACAGGACTGACTGCCCCATTATCCTGCTAATGGATCCGATATCGCAGGAGACGCGCGAAGCAGCTGTTTATTTCAGTGCCTCCGCCGCCATCGGGCCATCGCTGCGGTCACCTGCTGCGTTCTATTTAGGGCTCACCTTGTTCTATAGATTATCGCTCCGCCACTTAGCAATTACAGGACAGGGAAGCGCCGCGGCGAAGGTGACCTTAGGTGACATTGCGCTGGAAAACCGCTGAATAGCTTTCCGGATAAAACCTGTGCTGAGCTTAATCAATCGGTTATAATGCTAGCCTGATCGTTAAAGTTATTATCATTCCTTTTAATAAAAGCGATAGCCTTTTACACGCTGCACAATACAAACATCGCCAGCAGATTGAAGCACAATGCCAGGCACAAATGTATTCATAGTTCCCTATGGGAATTCATTGGCAGAGCTGCTGAGCTGGGATTTTGTCTGCGTGTAGCTTACCTAATTAGTTAATGTCTGATTGATCCTACTTAAAGTGGCCCTGAACTCTTGCACAGGACAGCAGGAAAACCGAGAGGAATGCACCCTGTGTGTATTTAGAGAGTAAAGCCTGTCTAATTCCCCCTCATCTGTAACAAAGAACAAGTTGTAATTTGATCCATCAGCTTTGGTAGCTCCTGCCACTGCAGTGAGCTAATTGGTAAACACAGGACTGTAACCTTATGTCTGCTTCCATGAAAGCAGGAAGTAGACACACTGCAGATTTATTGCAGGATTTGTATCAGCTGTAACAAAGAGATGTTTTTATTAGGTTAATATGCTGTTGTGTATATTATTAGAGCAGAGAGGAAGTTCTGAGTTCAGGTCCGCTTTAAATTCTTTACGACCACTCCACGCCGTGACGTCCTGGGGCGGAGTTTTGCACGAGATTGTGCACGCCGATGGCACGCTCAGCTCCATCATCAGTCTCCCAGCGGCTTGGAGACTGTTAGACTGTACAGCGCTGCAATCTACGGCAGCGCTGTACTGGGGACAGCCGTGTCACTTGTAGGGATGCGCACCGCATTCCGCGGAATTCCTTTTTCTGCGATCCCGGTCAGAAATTGCCGATTCCGTCCCGTCGCATTGGAATGGAATTGCTATAGCGTTCTGACGGAATTCCGGAATTGCTATGCGTAATTCCGTCGGAATGTGGATTTTTTTACGCCAATCACAAGGAAGACCCTAGAAGAAGCTTAAAGTGAAAACAACAAGATTTCTGCATGAAAATTGGATTTTCAGCACCAATTAGAGGCTTAACAAAAACCAACCAACAGGATTTCTGCATGAAAATCGGAATTATTTCAGCACCAATTGTAATTGTAAATAATGACCGCCGTGGAACCACCGCTAGGTCCCATGGCTTACGCGACAACTCCTGCTGCTCCAAACCAAACTTATAATGACCGCAGTGGAACCACCTCTAGGTTCCATGCTGCAAAACTCCTCGTGCAAAAAAAAAAAAAAGACCGGTGGAACAGCCGCTAGGTCCCATGGCCTACGATTTATCAAAAACGAGGTTTAAATTGAGATTACTGACATTTTTCCATCGGAATGCGGAATTACGCGGAATTATGCAACATTCCGTAATGGTTACGGAATTCAACGCGGGCGGAATTCCGCAAAATCAGAAATTGCACTTTCCGATCATCCCTAGTCACTCGGCTGTCCTCTCTGGAGGCTCAGGAAGTGATTGGCTCTCATAGGCTGATGTCTATGAGAGCCGATCACTGTGATTGGCTGCTGGGGGGGAGACCCGGGAAATAAAAAAAAAAAAAAACATCATTTTTATTCAAAAAATAAAAATTAAATAACTGCCTGCAGCAGTGATCAGAGCCCACCAACAGAAAGCTCTGTTGGTGAGCAGAAAGGGGGGGGGGGGGGAAGCACTTGCATGCTGAGTTGTTACAGCTGATACAAATCCTGCAATAAATCTGAAATGTGTCTACTTCCTGCTTTCATGGAAACAGACGAAGAGTTAACATCCTGTGATTTCAAATTAGGTGCTCTGTAGAGACAGTCAGCTGACACAGAGAGGTCAAATTACAGTTGTGATAAGTCAGGGCCAGGCCGAGACAGAGGCAAGAGAGGCTCCAGCCTCAGGGTGCAGTCTAGGAGGGGGCGCACAGCTTTCATTCCCCTATTGTGTGTGAAGCGGAGAAATAAGAAAAAGTGATACATGACAGTGACGGCAAGCCAGATAACTTAAGGCGTTGGGGGGGCCCTGGGGTTCCTCTTAGTCTAATAGCAATCAGTGTGTGACGGCTGGGCTGGGAGGGATGGAGGGGCGCACTTCGGTGTCTCAGATGAGGGGGAATTAAATGGGCTAAACTCTCTAAATACATACAGGGTGCATTTCTCTCTGTTTTCCTTCTGTCCCATGGAAGAGTTCAGGTCCACTTTAAATAAATATGTCAGCCTCCACATTCCTCTCACGTCATGTGTCCTTTAAGTACACATCCTTTAAAACAGGGTTTTTGGTTTGGCACCAAGTAGAAACGGTACATTTTGTGCTCTAAACTTACCAAGTTATCAGATGGTATATTTAGAACAAGGCCCGGGGCAGGCCTTTAAAGATCACCTGTACATTTTCTTATTTTTTGCAGCCGAGGAGGCTGGCGGATCTCACATTCGCCTCTTCAGTAAGTCAGATTGGACTGTATTTTGGAGGTGTTGCGTTTAACCCTTTTCCTGCCACTTCCATGAATGCCTTGGTGGAACACTGTTACCCGCAGCGATCCGTGTCAGTTAAATTAACGGTGACAGTGTTCCTCGAAACAAGCGGCTGTGAACTTGCATCCAAACTGTGCCCCCGAGTGTCTGCATTCAAGCGAGGATGTCATCAGGGCCTCTAGCCAAGTGACTGCCAATCACACTGCTCTGTCACAAGGATGGAACATGCAGACTCAATATTAACTTCCACAAACAGCATCGCTGGCTCACTGGAGAAGCAAAAACATCTAACGGCAGCCCCTGCTGAGTCCCACCTGGGTGGGCATTCATAAAAAAACATCCAGGTGCGGTGGCAGTGCGGAGATTCCCCGAACTAGGCAGGCGGTAGGCTGGCGGTAGGCAGGCGGAGACACGGAAGCTGCCGAGTTGATACATTTCTCCGTGTTCCGCTCTGCTGCAGCTGCCTGGGAGGTCTCTGTGTCTCCATTCACTTGCATTGGTATCGCCACATCACAGGGAGCGGTACTTCCCGACCTCTCACCGCTTGCGGTGATCTTTATGAATAAACATTTTGCTACATTTGTGCCGATAATCACCGCACAAGGCGGTGATTTATCACTCTGCTCGATAGTGTCATTTTTTTATGCGGAAAGAGCCTTTATGAATGCTGACTTTGCCGAGTGGTCGGTAAAGTCAGCTGTTTTTAGCATTCCCGCATGCGGAAATGCTTTATGAATGATACCCATAGTGCATGCTGACTGCCACTGACTAATACTGGGGGGCACCTCTAGCTATCTAATACTGGGGGGGACTCTCACTACCTTATACTGGGGAAATTTCTGACTACCTAACACTGCAGGGGCCATATGCAATTCACTTTTTCTCCATAGTTTTCTCCTAGGTGATATTTTTAAACTTGTCAATAAAATGCCTTTTTAAGCCACCAGAAAGCATAAAAATACTCAAAATAAATTTGATAGTACTTATTCACCTACTTTATGGTACTTTTTTAGTTGAAAAGTGCTGGAAAGTTATTTAAAAGTGAAGATTAAAAATTATCTCCTAGGAGAAAACTCAGGTGAAAAAGAGAATTGCATATGGGTCCAGGACACCTCTGCCTAATACTGGGGGGGGGGGGGCGTCTGCCTGCCTTATACTGGGGGCACCTCTGATTACGTAATACTGGGGGACACCTCTGGCTACCTCATACTGGGAGGACCTCTAGCTACCTAATACTCGGGTGGGGGACCTCTGACTACCTAATACTGGGGTGCACCTCTGACCACCTAATACTGGATATATAACCTTGTGCAATGTTGTATAACCATTTGCTACCTCTCTGTCTGTCACCCCTTGTTGCAATGTACGTATCCTTTTTTATTGTCCAGCGCTGCGTAATATGTTGGCGCTTTATAAATACAATAAATAATAATAATAATAATAATAATGCTACCATATACTGGGAGACACCTCTGTCTGCCTTATACTGGAGGACACTTCTGACTACCTAATACTCAAGAGCACCACTGGCTACCTAATACTGGGGGGCACCTCTAGCTACCTTATACTGATGTGAGCACATCTTTTTCCCTGAATATTTCCTCTAGAAAATCACCTCTTGCCTTTAGATCCAGAGGGACGAGTGCTGATTTTACAAATTCTGTTCTTATTCTCTCAATTCCAACAACAATCGCAGCAACAGTCGATCCCAGGCAGTGAGGGACAAAGACAGCTGCGTTCAATAACCTAACTACTATTTTCAGAAAAGATAATTGACTTTATTTGCTAAATGAATGAAGAATAGCTGCTTGAAGGAGACCATCACAAACCATGAGATAATTTGCATGCATACGTCAAGCCACGGTAACCATGGACATGAGAATGGATAATACTCATAATTCAACAAGAAGTGTTTCTTAAAGCTGGGTCTCTGGCAATGGTGTAGCTAGACATTATGGAGCCCCATAGCAAAGTTTTTCGTCGGGCCATCATATCTAGGCACTCTTGATGCTACTGGCCCCTACCCTATGAATATGAGTTGACTGGTCAATTAACATCCTCATGCAATGCACACTGTGTATAGTCCATAAGTAGAGCTGCTCAAATCCAGATGCGGAAGATACCCGGATAGTTGCTATCTTACTACCTACTACTATCTACTATCTACTACTAAGCACCGTGCTAACTAGGGTGCTAAGCTCCATGGTTAGATACCCCTGGTCTTGCTAATTATGATCTTGTAAAAGATAGAATATTTGGAAATTTAAATTCAATCTGAGCTCTATATATTATGTGACGATCATTATATTATTGTTAACAATACCTCTCATCTTCCACAGTCAGTGATAATTGATGCTGAAGCTACTGTTGGAAAAGTTAGAAGGTGCACTGCTACACTGCATATTCTGTCATATGTTCCTTTTCTTTGTTGAATAAACACTGATTTTTTTGTAAAAAACGAGGGTGCTAAGTAGTTTCCATGTGCTAACTACAGTGCTAAGTAGTTTGCATGTGCTAACTACTTAGCACGTGCAAAGCATGTTAGCACATGCAAAGTGGATTTTCACTGGCGTGCTAACACTTAGCACCCTTTTCTGAATCAAGCCCATTTATTTCCTTTCAAACAATGCAAACTGCATGGCTGTCCCATTGATCCTCTGCCTCTAATACATTTAGCTATATCCCCCAAACAAGCATGCAGATCACGTTTGACTGAAGTTTGACTGGATTTGCAGCACACTTGTTTCAGGTGTCTGATCCAGACACTACTGATGCTAAAGAGATTAGAAGGATGCCAGGCAACTGGCATTGTTTATAAGGAAATAAATATGACAGCCTCCATATTCTTTTCACTTCAGGCGTCTTTTCACAACCCAGCTCCCAATACGAAGTTAATTTTAGCAGCTGCTTCGAGCTTACAATCATTAAACAACCACTGGACAAATGTTGTGCTTTGCAGTGACCACTGGTGACTAATCTTTATGTGAAAGTGATCTAACACAGCTTGGACAAAGCCCCTCCCTTTACTTGCTCATTGGATACTACAGGTCACCTGCTAACTTATGAGCTCATTGTTTCACTCTCTCATCCTGTACTTGATCTGACGTTGGGGTCGAGTCACAAAGCTTTTTCTTGAATTATCTCACCTTCCTTATTTTTCAACTCATCTATAAAGAGAGATAAATTATGAGTTAAAGTGGTCTGAAAGCCAGCATTTCTACTTTGTTCTAAAAGATTCCTCACAGCTTTAAAGCTACTATTTCAGACTTTTTTTTAGCAGAACATCACTGAAATGGTTAAACAAAGCACTTTGTCCTGCTATTCAGCTTCAAATTCGCATCCAAACTGGAGATAACAGTATCTTTGTTTACATTCCAATGTTTATACATTTGTCTGTAACAAGTAAAAAACACTTTCATTCTGAGAAGCTGTGTCTGCTTCAGGCACACACAGCTCAGGAATAGAGATTGCTCGAACCTCCGATTTTAGGTTTGCGAACCTCGAACGCGAACTTCCGCAAAAGTTCGGTTCACGCGAACTTTCGCAAATTGCAATAAACTTTATTGGGGAGCGAACTTTGAAAACTAGAAACATTTATGCCGGCCATAAAAGTTATGGAAAAGATGGTTCAAGGGGTCTAACACCTGGAGGGGGCATGGCGGAGTGGCATACACGGCAAAAGTCCCTGGATAAAAATCCGGATTTGACGCACAGCAGCGGTTTAAGGGCAGAAATCACATTGAATGCTAAATTGGAGGCCTAAAGTGCTTTAAAACATCTTGCATGTGTATACATCAATCAGGTAGTGTAATTAGAGTTCTGCTTCACACTGACAGACCAAACCACTGTGTAACGCACCGCAAACAGCTGTTTGTGTAGTAACGGCCATGCTGGACTGGTGCACACCATGGCGAGAGTGAAGGCGGTTTTCAAGCCCATATGGTCGCCGGGCTGAGGTAGCTCAATAAGAACAACAGTGATTGTCCAGCTGATCGAATTTGCTCTGTCCACAATGAAGCAACGACCTTATTATCTTAGGTTATCCCTTCCCCCGAGACACTCAAATAGCCGGCGGTCATTGTTTCATAGTTATACGCAAGCTCCTTCACCGCGGCAAGGTATCTATCACGAAGGGGAATTGACACATGTACATGCCTTTTGTTTTGTTGTTGCAGCCGCAGTGCAGCCAGAAAAATTAGGCAGGCATGTACACACACCAGAAAAATTATTATAGCGGCCGCAGCGGCCTTAAAAATTCAGGAATCCGCCTGGAGTCCTGGACCCTGTTGATGGCGAAGAAGGCAGTCAAGCGGCCTGCAGGCAGAGATGCTGTGCGGGGAGCGAATTAGTCTTGATGCAGGCAGTCACACGGCATGCAAGCAGAGATGCTGTGTGTGTGGGGACTGACTTAGTCTTCGGGCAGGCAGTATTGCAAATGTGCAGCTGTCACACACACAGGTACTGTGAACAGGTGCAGCGAGTGACTGGTATATAATATAACACTGCTTGCGGTCACGTAGGTAGGTGCACTGAACAGGTATGCAGGGATTGGTATTACAAATGCGCAGCTGTCACAAACACAGGTACCATGAACAGGTGCAGTGATTGGTATATACTATAACACTGCATGCGGCCACGTAGGTAGGTGCACTGAACAGGTATGCAGGGATTGGTATTACAAATCTGCAGCTGTCACACACACAGGTCCCGTGAACAGGTAGTCACTGAATGTGCTGGGCCTGGCAGTGGCACAGTAGGAATTACCAAGGGGCCAAGGGCCAGCTGCAACTGACTGACAGGGCTGTATATGCAACAAGTGTCTGTGGGACACACACACAAAAAAAATAGATCACAAGAACAACATTAGCTCTCAAAAGAGCTGTTGAGGGGTGCTTTTTAGCAATAAGTATCAGCAAGGAGCAAGGTAACAAGCCTAACAAGAGCCTAACTAAGCTTTCCCTATGTCTCTCTGCAGCAAGCTCTCCCTTCTCTAATTACTGCAGCCACACGAGTGAGTGAAATGGCTGACGCTGCCTGCCTTTTATGGGGGGGAGGGGGGACTCCAGGAGGGAGAATAGCCTGATTGGTTACCCTGTGTCTGCTGACTGTGATGTAGAGGGTCAAAGTTGAGCCTAATGGTGTAATATAGGGGGCGGGTCCAACTCGCATATAGTTCGCGGTTCACCGTGAACGTGAACCGGCAATGTTCACATTCGAATGCGAACCACTCGGGCCATCTCTACTCAGGAACAACTCATTAGAAGATGTTGATATATAATAAAAAGCAGTTGGAATAAAATGCAATGATAGTTTTCAGGGCAAGATAAACTACACTTTGGAAACTTGTAATTTGTAGACAGACAATATTACTTGTGCACAAAAGCAAATATGATAACTGTATGAGTAATTCAAAGTAGGAAAACACATTTTTTATTGAATGTTATGTCAGAGTTTCAGACCACTTTAAGCCAAATAAGAAACTTGAAACACTAAAAGCAGATAGCGTATTACAGCAAAGTCCCTAGTAGGGATGATCAATGAAATTGGTCCATTTTCAAGCTGCATATATTTGCATACAAATTTGCATAATTTCGCATCACCTCAGAACAATTTGCATATATGTGATCATCCCTAGTATCTAACACCGGTGGGGATCGCCTTATACCGGATCCATGTGCTTGGCCTTTGCTTGAGCTCTAGGCCGAAGAAGCACCAAGGGTCACAAGGGGTAGGCAAGGGAGAGGGTGTGAACAAGGGGACTCCATCAAAGTTTTGCTGGGGGTCCACAATTTATAGTTACGCCCCTGGTGACAGTTTTTGCGCATGTTTATCAGGCATTAGGCCGCCTGAACTGTGCAACTGGGGAAATTCCAGAGGCCATGGGCTTGGTGGTCACCTGCAGCAAAGAATCCCTCAACCACTATTGGTTCATCGTTCTTCGCAGGGTGCTGTGGTGAATACTTAGTGGCTATTTTATACAACACGCCTTAGTAAATAAAAACCTACCGCAGTGGCTGGATAGTGTACTGGTTAAGGGCTCTGACACAGGAGGCTAGGGTTGGAATCTCGGATCTTCCTGTTCAGTAAGCCAGCACCTATTCAGCGAGGAGACCTTGGGCAAGACTCCTTAACACTGCTACTGCCTATAGGACGTGCCCTAGGGGCTGCAGCTCTGGCACTTTGAGTCCACCTGGTCATTCAACAGTACTGAGAGCTTAATACACTCCTACCTCCACTCCACAGCCACTCTGTTTCTCCTGCCACCACTCTAGTCCCCAGACTATAATACCTAACTCTACTTATGCCGGTTATCAGGATTCCTCCGCCCAGTGGCCACCAGCCCGCGTGGCCTTCACATCTCATTGTAGTGTCCTCTTTGTGTCACCGCCACCACTGACAGGGCTATGGCCCACTAGAGTGTCTTTAGCAGTGTTTAGGGATTGCCGACGATCGCTGGCGATCCCAAAAAGCGATAGGCTAATGAAAGTCAATGCAGGGAATCACACAGCAGCGATTGCAATTAGGTCAAATCGCAATTGCGGGTCTTTCAGCATTTTTGGAGAGTTTTTGTTTCAATACAAAAGTAAATGAACGCAGCAAATTCGCTTTTCAAAAGCTATTAGACTGCATGAGCCACGGAAATTGTGAATCGCTATACTAATCACTAGCACTAAAATAAAATTGCATCTTTTCAGGCCAGATTCACAGTGGGACATTGTGTTTTGATGCGACGTTGAAGTCGCAACGCAAACTTACAACTCAACGCGCCAAAAAAAGTTGCAACGTAGCGTTACCATCACATACAGCAGATACAGTAGAGGATACAGACAATGAAAAGTTTGCTTCCAAGTCAGTACTGAGCATGTGCAAACAGTCGAACGCAGCTAATAACGTGTATAACACACTGCATGCAGTACTGTCACTTAACGTGCAGCGTTAGACACCAACGCAACATGTGCACTGTGAACAGGACATTGATTTTTCATTGCAGTAAGTTATTCTGCGTTAAATGTTGTTTTAACGTGCGACTTTAACGTCCCTCTGTGAACTTAGCCTAAGAGTCGGAATATCACTCCAAAAACGCTGAGAAAATGAGACAGCCATTAGCAATCTGTAGCGTGTGCCTGGCCTTGGTCAGAATCATTCTGGGGTGTCTGACCCACAGTATCATAACTCAAGTCTCTAATGCAGTGGGGCTGAATAACAGTGGGAATTGTAATTCCCAGGAGAGTTGATCCAGGGATTTATCTGCCATCTGGAGTTAAGAATTAATTTTTCCCTTTTAACCAGTTCACCCCCAAGGGTTTTTATCCTAACGGACCAGAGCAATTTTCAGTTGTCAACGCTCCTCCCTTTTATTCCCTAATAACTTTATTACTACTTATCACAAGAAAATGATCTATACCTCGTTTTTTTCGCCACCAATTAGGCTTTCTGTGGATAGTACATTTTGCTAAGAATTTTTTTATTCTAATTGCATTTTAATGAGAAAAACAGAAAAAAAATCATTATTTCTCAGTGTTCAGCCTTTATAGTTTTAAAATTAAACATTCTCCTGTGGATAAAACAAACACGTTTTATTTGCCCAGTGGTCCCGATAATTAAACCGTTTAGATTATGTCCCTACCACAATGTATGGCGACAGTATATTATTTTGAAATATAAGTGGTTATTTTTCTGTTTGTTCTTGCCATAATTACAAGCCCCTATGTAATAAATTAAAATTAATTTCCCCCATAAAATATAGAATAAAAAAAGTCCCTAAGGCAACTATTTATTTTTTTTAAGCTGATTTTTTTTTTACAAGTGTTTTTTTTGGGGGGGAGGGTTGGAAGTGTAATTTTATTAATGATGTGTATATACTTGAAAATGTATGTATTTTGTAGGTGTAATATACTTTTTGGCCACAAGATGGCGCTAGTGAACACTCATAGGACGTGTTCACTTTTTTTTTTTGTTTTGTTTTTTTACACTTTATTAAACTGTTACATTTCCTGTTTATGTGAATGGACGTAGCCGCTGTTCGCGGTCACGTCCATTCACTCCAGGCACTGCGATTGGGTAGAGGACTGTTCGGTCCTCTTCCCCAATCACGCAGCACGGGATCCCGACGGTAATGGCGGCGGTAGCGGCGGACACACGGCAGTAGCAGCGGCGGGAATGCGCGACGTATTAAAACGTCATGTTGCTGTTAATAGCGGTAAGCATGACGTTTTAATACGTTTTAATACGTTAGGATGGCGGTAAATGGTTAAAGAGACACTGAAGCGAAAAAAAATATATGATATAATGAATTGGTTGTGCACTATGAATAATTACTAGAAGATTAGCAGCAAAGAAAATATTTTCATACTTTTATTTTCAGGTATATAGTGTTTTTTCTAACATTGTATCATTCTATAATATGTGCAGATTACACAACACTCAGCATTCAAAATGATTCTTTCAGAGCAGTCTGTGAAGTAATGACCTCTCCTCTAGCAGAGAAAAAGTAAACAGTTCATTTACAGTTGAGATAATAAAAGTCAGATAACAGCCCTCTCCATGACTAAAGCAGCCCATACACTCAGCCGATTTTCTGGCCGACCGATCGATCGCGATCGATCGATCGATCGATCGATCGCAAATCGGTTGGCCAATCGACCGATCGACGGCCGATTTCGATCGATTTCGATGGATTTCCATCGAACTAGCAGGGTGGAAAATTTAGGTCGATCTGATGTGATTGCTTATCAGTTTGCATTGGCCTTAATGGAAATCTGATGGCAAAAAAATGCCATCAGATCGAATTTCAACAGATTTCAAACTGAAATCTATTGGAATTCTATCCTGGTAAAAAATGTTCTAAAAACGCATCAGATAGATCATCAGATGCATTTCTTATCTGTCTGCTGCCAATCTGACGAGTGTATGGGCACCTTAACTTAGTGGGAGAGCTTAATGGCTTGTTTGCATAGAGATAACAACTGGAGTTTCTCAACTCTTCCTGTACTGGAAACAATTAGACTGATGTATCTGATCTTAATGTTTTATTTCTTAGCTGTACTACACATACAAATCATAATATCATAATTTTTTTCCGCTTCAGTGTCTCTTTAAGGCTTATTGGCCCAAGCCTTATAAGGTTCTTCACCCTGGATCAGCTGGGATAACTGGGATATGTGCGGGTTTAGAATGGTGCTTTTTTTTATCTTCCTCTCTGGTTGAACTTAAAGCGGACCCAAACCATACATTTTTTAAATTCAAAATATTTAGTTGCATCACTCTGACACATGTAAAGATAAATAAACACTCCTTCAAGCCTATGAGCATATCAGTGCATGCTTTTCACTCTTTTCATAACTAGGGTTATACAGGTGGCAGCCAATACTTCTGAGCTTAGTAGAAGGTTTTAGATCATGGATGTGTTTGTCATCAGCTACCCTCCCTCACAGGGGCGCCACACAAGCTGAGATCACCTCCCCTGTGACATCATCAGTAGCAGCCTGTGTTATCTCCTCCACCAGTCTGCCGGATTCTGTCCCGGCAATATGAAAGGAAGGGAGGGGTTCCTCCAATCATGTAAAATATTTCATATTTTTCATCATGCAGCTGAAAAAAGGCTGCTATTTATTATTATAAGTTAGAAAATAGATTTTATTTCTGAAATCCTGTATTTTTAATTTGGGTCCACTTTAATGGATGGAGATCTTTTTTCAACCAAACTATGTTGCCATTGGCTAAACTAAGGGAAAGGTAGTTATACCAATATCTCTCATTGGTGCACTCCAGGAAGTGCCCCAGTGCCAGTGGGAGGTGCACACTTGCAGCAGGACGGGCATGTTCCACTGTGCACTCTGCAAATATGAATTGAGATTCCATATAGGATGTAGGGATGTCGTTGAACGGTATGTGGACCCTTCGCCGGCGAACCCCTCACTACATCCGGGTCGCTATGACCCATAGTAGTACGCCTGCGCTGGGCCGGCGGTGCGCGTCCTTGATCGCGCGCCTGTTGCCGGGCACTTTTTGCGCATGTGCATGACGTCATGAGTGACGTCACCCTCATGCGCAGAGAGTGCCCGGCAATGGGCGCGCGATCAAAGATGCGCACCACCGGCCCAGCGCAGCCGTACTACTATGGGTCATAGCGACCCGGAAGTAGTGCAGGCACATAGAGATTCGCTGGCGAACTGTTTGCTCGCATCTCTAATAGGATGTCATTCTGGAACCAAAAACCCCCCTCAGTTTATATTCAAGTACATACAGCAACTTGATAATGCCATATATGCTCACACAGATGGTATAGATGCATAAACAAGCATACTTTTCTCCTATTTCGAAGTTCTTTATTATTTTCTGCTGCTAGTCATCAGAAATGGGGTTGTGGGCTGACTGTCAATCATGGCACAATCTGACTTCCCACTCATAGGTAGCTGAGGTTCTCAAGCTGAATTAGATGAGGTGTCATCAGCTGATCATGCCACCGTGTTCAGTGATGTGATTGGCCAGTCCGCTGTGCAGATCACACAGGCATGGAACTGAGAGACGAAACACAGGTGGTCCACTACAGAGACACTGTAATGAAAAATTGGTCCACTGGGGGAACTTACCTCGGAAGGGGGAAGCGTCTGAATCCTAATGAGGCTCCAACGTCCTCCGTCCCACGGTGGCAGAGCTAGCTCTCCTGAAACCACAGCCGACGATGCCGGCTGTGTAGCAGTAGCGCCTACAATATTTACCGTATTTTTTGGACTATAAGACGCTCCTGACCATGACCATAAGACACACCTAGCTTTAGAGGACAAAAACTAGGGGAAAACAAATATACTATACCTGGTGCATCCATGGTGAAGGGGCATCTTGTGAATTATGCCCCCTTTACCTCATGCCCCTTTATACCTCGTGTCTCCGTGTCCTCCTCTGTCCCGTATATGTTTGCCTCTGTCCTGCTCTATGCCCCTTTGTGTCTCCCTTGTGTCGTTCTCTATGCCCCTTGGGCGTTCACAAGTCAGGAACTCTCTGCATTTGGACCATAAGTTGCAGTGATATTTTTTTCCCCACTTATGGGGGAGAAAAAGTGACTCATAGTCCAAAATATACAGTACCTTCCCAACTCCAGTACAGGCACAGTAGCGGCTTCCCGATGGGCTCCGGAAAAAATAGCTTATTCGCCTCTGTGCAGTAAAGTGGACCTGATCAGGCTCAGATGTTCCTGCCTGAGTGCGAGCAGAGAGCTGCTACCACTCCTGAGAAGGTAAATATTTATATGCTTGCCATTCCCCCCGAAGGTATATTTTGGACTTCTAGCACTGCCACTGTGTGACGGAGGTGGAAGGGGGAAGCCTCGTTTGGATCGGGAGGATTCCCACTCATGAGGTAAGTATTCCTCAAAGGTTTTTTTTTTATTACATGGAGATTGCTTGTAAGTTGAGTCCTGTGTTTAACATGGTGATATGTGGATAAATTATTTACTTTTGGACATCTCTGGATTTGGAAATATCCAATTCACTTTTTCTCCTAAGTTTTCTCTTAAGAGATGAGTCTCATTTTTTGTTTAAAGCAGGGGTGTCAAACTCAAATACAAAGTGGGCCGAAGTTGTACATTGGGACCTAGTCGCGGGCCACCCTCAATGTCCACTGGCCACCTTCCCCCCTCATAAAGTTCCCAGGTGTCTCAGCCCCCCCCCCCCTCAAACCCCTATGCAGTTCCCTGGTGTCTAGTGGCTCTCCTCCCTCCCCTATACAGTTCCCTGGTGTCTAGAGTCCCCCACTCTCACCTATACAGTTACCTAGTGTTCCACTACCTCCCCCTATATAGCTTCCCTGGTGGTCTAGACTGAGTGGGCCAAACATAATGCACAGTGAGGAAAACACTTGAGGGCCAGATTTAATGGCTCTGAGGGCCAGATTGGGCCCGCGGGCTGGAGTTTGACATGTATGGTTTAAAGTAAGTTTTCAGCACTCTGCAAATGAAAAAAAAGATACCAAAAGTAGGCAAAAAAAAGTACTGTCATCCAGTAATCTATCTGCCGAAACTCATGGTGTATTCCCAGCATAAGGAGAAAAAGTGAACTGCATATGGCCCCTTGTATATACTATGTTTTAGGTTGTTTTTTTATGTGCTTCTAAAGTGTTTTAAACTACTGTACTTTTAACAGTTTATACTATACTGTAAGTGTAACATTTAAAGTGGTGGGGCTCGAAATAAAAAAAAGATCAATGCTACCTGATTCAGGGGCCGGGCAGATCAGGTAGCAGCCACCTCTGCCCTTTGCTTTCACTTGCGTGTCCACCGGGGTCACAACGCTGGAAGAGCTGCTCTCATAGAGCAGCGTGCAGAGAGGCTGGGGAGCGGCAGGGGGCGTGGCCGAGAAGAGACAGCTGCCCTATGGCAGCTGGGGAAAGCCTGCAGGAATCCCCTTAGTCAGCGTTTAAACAGGGAATACCTCCAAAATAGCGACAATCATTGTCGCTAATTTCGGGTGGGTGGGTGGATGGGGAGTGTGTGTGATAGCGCAGCGGTGGGGGGCAGAGAATATGCCTCTGTGTCCCATCGGTCTCCCACCCCCACCCCGCCTCAGGTACTCTTTAAAGAGACACTGAAGCGGAAAAAAAATATATGATTTAACGAATTGGTTGTGTAGTACGGATAATTTTTAGAACATTAGTAGCAAAGAAAATATTCTCTATTTTTATTTTCAGTTTACACACTACTCAGCATTCTAAATGATTTTACAGAGCAGGCTAGTGAACTTTTGAACCCTTCTCTGCAAAGAAAAAAAAAATACATTGAAAGACACTTGAAATAATAAGCTTCAGAAGGCAGAGCTCTCTGCGACTTTGAAAGTCGTGGAGCTCAATGGCTCTTCTGCATAGATAACCACTGGAGTTTCTTAAAGGGGTTCTCTCGGTTGAAAATAAAATCTGACACTTCTATCAGCCCCCTGTAGCTGTCATGTCAGCAGTGGCTGGATAGTGTACTGGTTAAGGGCACCGCCTTTAACGTGGGAGACCGGGGTTCGAATCCTTGCTAGGGTCAGTGCCTTTTCAGTAGGGAGTTCAAGGCAAGACTCCCGAACACTGCAGGGTGGCCTCTTGAGTGCGTCCCAGTGGCTGCAGCTCTTGAGTGCTTTGAGTCCAACAGGAGAAAAGCGCTATATAAATGTTCAGATTATTATTATGTCCTGTGCCGTCCTCCTCCGATCACCCGTTTCCCCCTACCAGCCCCGGGCAGTTATTCGTCTAACAAGACGAATAATGCGTGATCTCGCTCGCGTCGTGGAGCTTACTGTGCAGGCGCAGTACAAAGTTTTCTTGTACTGCACCTGCGCAGTAAGCCTCACTTACCTGCGGCTTCTACCGGCCCCCTGCAGCTGTAATGTCCCACGCTGTCCTCCAACGTACAACAATCTGCCGTTCCCCGCCGCCGGCCCCCGGTCTAACGCGGCATCTCATTCAACTGCGGCTGCGCGGCGATGCCCATGCAGCTGCATTTGGATGAGATGCAGGGGCCGGTAGAAGCCCCAGGTAAGTGTTTGTTCCCCATCCCCCCTCCCAGAGAACCCCTTTAACTCTTCCTGTACTGGAAACAATATTAAGCTGGCCACTAACGGTCCAATTTCTAGCGAAAAATCGTTCGAGCGATCAGAAATTCTGATCAGACGAAAAATCGTTCACTACACCATCAACTAACCAATCATTGCTTCCTATCTATCACGACCACCAAGAAAATCCAAATTTTCGTTCGACGAAAATTCAATCGGGCGACATTTTTTTCACTCGTTCATAATCGATTGTGTCCACCAATGGAGATTATTTACAACCAATCCGATCAGAATTTCTGAACGCTCGAACGATTTTTCGCTAGAAATTGGACCGTTAGTGGCCAGCTTAAGACTTATGTCTCTGTTCCTAGTGTTTTATTTCTTAGCTGTACTACACATACAAATCAATATATCTTTTTATTTTATTTTTTTTCGCTTCAGTGTCTCTTTAACAAAAAAATATGTAACAAAATATGTAACAAAAAGATAGTATTGTATATTTTGTACATGAAGACAACTTTGTATCTCTGAAATGTTGAGTCATTTGTAAGTAGGGAACTGTCTGTGTACAAATTGCAAGGCATACTTCAAGTTTTATTACAGAACAATAAAGTAAAACTGAATGTTCTCCAAATATGTGCTTGCCCCGTGAAAATAATAAAATATAAATATTTTATAGGAAAAAACTCCAAACAAGGAAAGAGTAATGAACCTCCGATCCAACGGATAAAAAGCTAAATATTTGCTTGCTGAGCTATGGAAGCTCTGGGGATAAACTGGGCTGGAGTTCAAAGTATAAAATCAGATAAAATATACAGAAAAAGAACAGAACGCACAAACTATAGTTTCGTTGCATATTTATTAGATCTGATGCTGAAAAATAACCTACATTTTGTCGTATAAAACAATTGTACTTTCTTTTTGTTTTTAATGCAATGCAATGTACTTTGCAATACTTGATTCTGCTGTGGTCAGACTAATGAAAAATGACAACTCTCACAATTGTTAGAGCTAGTAGGTGTTTTGGGGTAGCAGGTTAGGACAAGCACTGTACAGATGTGCTGCTCTGCTTCTGTCTGCACACCCTTTTCTGCTCTATGGAAAGGGTGATTGTTAAAGCAAACATGAAGGTAAAAAATAAAACAACTTATGATATAATGAATTGAATGTGTAGTATGGATAAGGAATAGTACATTAGTAGCAAATAAGTCTCTTATTCTTATATTCAGTTATACAGCTTTTTTTATATATATAACATTGCATCATACTGTCACAGTTGCAGTTTTAAAACCACACCGTCTATTAACCCTCCTGGTGGTTAATTGTTCTGCGGCTGCGCGGCCGCGGGAGGTCTTTTAAGCCTAATTTTTTTTTTTATCATGTAGCTAGCCTAGCGCTAGCTACATGATTCCCCCCCTCCCTGCGGCCTCCCTCCCACCCCTCCGATCTCCGCCGGCGATCAAGCCCATCTGGAAATCGCGTTCTAAACGGGATTTCCTTCAGGGCCTCCCCCGTCGCCATGGTGACGAACGGAGTGACGTCATCGACATCGTGACGTCACAGGGAGTCCTGATCCACCCCATAGCGCAGCCTGGCGGCGATTGGCCAGGCTGCGCAAGGGGTATGCGGGGGGGTCCTGTATCGTGGCGGGTAGCGGCGCATCAGCGGCGATCGACCCGGACACGCAGCAAGCGAAGTGCTTGCTGTGTGTTGTAAGAAAAAAATTATGAAAATCGGCCCAGCGGGGCCTGAGAAATCCTCCGCGGCGGCTTACACCGAGCTCAGTTCAGGGTTACCGCCAAGAAGGTTAAAGGAAACCTTAACTGAGAGGGATATGGATGTTTCCTTTTAAACAATACCAGTTGTCTGGCAGTCCTGCTGATCTCTTTTGCTGCAGTAGTGGCGGAATCACACACCTGAAACAAGCATGCAGCCAATCCAGACCGACTTCAGTCAGAGCACCTGATCTCCATGCTTGTTCAGGGGCTGTGGCTGAAAGTATTAGAGACACAGGATCAGCAGGAGAGTCAAGCAACTGGTATTATTTTAAAAGGAAAAATCTATATGCTTCTCAGTTTAGGTTCCCTTTAAGCTATAAAACAAAGCAGAAATAATGACCCTTTGAACTTTCCTGCAGTAAAACCTTATCTCAAGCTGGCTCTCACTGTTTCTTGGCTGTTCAAGTCCATCAGAAAACAGGACTGTATTGGAGCCAGTGGGTGGAATAGCTCATAAAAACTTTTTTTTGCATAAATAGGAAGTTTTTTTTACCTCTTCCTGTACTGGAAAACAATATGAGACTCTTATGTGCTATTCCTTAGCTGTACTACACATACAGTTCCTTATCTCATACGTTTATTTTTGTGCCAGATTTGCTTAAAAAGGGAGTATGTGTTTGACTTCCCCCAGAAGCACGCCAATGGGGAGTATAAGCCAACTCAAGTATAAGACCCCCAAGTGCATGATGCAGAGTGCGCATTGGAAGCTATGTTTTAGCTTCCTATCAGGGCAGTTTCTAGGCCAAATTGCTCCCAGCCCCGGTGGGCTCGAGAATGTTGTGTGCCCCCAATATAGGTATGCAGGTATAGGTGCCCCAGTATAGGTAACCAGGTATAGGGGTCCCCAGTAAAGGTAGCTAGCTATAGGTGCGCTAGTATAGTTGCCCCCCACCCCCTGAACCCCCTCCTGAAGCGATCACTGGCGCCATTACTCACCAAGCCCTCACTCGCGCCGATCACAGCACCCCACCACACACAGCCTGGTCTTCTCTGTACGGAGTCACTACCACTAAAACCAGGGAAATGTATATAGGACCACTGCCACTAGGGAAATGTATATGGGAGGGAGGGGGGCCCACTAGACCACTAGGGAATGCTGTATAGTGTTTGCTTCTGTTGCTAGGAAACCCTGTCCCAACCCTGCAGGCAATGCATTTTATTGCCTTTTTTCCTACGGGTGCAGTGAAAAAGTGCCTTTTATACTATTATTAATTATTTTATACCATACTTGCAATTTAAAGGGACTCCGAGCAGTGCGGAAACTATGCAAAGATGCATATCATTTTGAAGCTCTCTTTCTTCTCTTTCCAACGATATATATACCGCCGCCCTACGCCTTTTAGTTTTTGCTATTTTCGTGATGGAAATCGCGGCTGCCGTGAATTCGATCACGAATATATCGAAAACTAAAAGGCGTAGGGCGGCGGTTTATGTGTCGTTGGAAAGAGGAGAAAGAGAGCTTCAAAATGGTATGCATCTTTCCATAGTTGCTTGTATAAAACAGGACGACTTTTCCCCAAAGTCGGCAGCTCCATTCAGCTGCTGACTTTGGGGAAAAGTCGTCCTGTGTAATACAAGTAACTATGGAAAGATGCATACCATTTTGAAGCTCTCTTTCTCCTCTTTCCAACGACACATAAACCGCCGCCCTACGCCTTTTAGTTTTCAATATTTTCACGATCGAAATCGCGGCTGCGATTTTTATCGTGAAAATAGCGAAAACTAAAAGGCGTAGGGTGGTGGTTTATATATTGTTGGAAAGAGGAGAAAGAGCTTCAAAATGATATGCATCTTTCCATAGTTTCTTCACTGCTCGGAGTCCCTTTAATGACGTTTGAATGGAGCCAATCCATTTCAGCTGGACATGCATGTAACTGGCCCAATTCCAGACAGCATACAATTTGCATTTAATTTACATACAACCTGGCAAATTGTCCTCTCACCGATTCTTCAGAGCTAGAGTCTGTGTATATTTATTTCAATGTATTATCTGTTGAAAGTATCAACAGGATTATTACCTAAACTGCAGTAAAGTAAAACAACCACAAGATGTCACTGTGTAAAATAAATAAATAAAAAAAGTGATGATGATCTCTATGGTGTTGTAGTTTCCTGTATTCATTCTGTATTCTCTCTGTTCTAAGTAAGATTTATCTCTGCATGCTTTTCTTCAGTAAAGATTTCTAACTTGTTATTCCGGTTGCCTATCTGTGTGTACAGAACGCTCCATCATTATCCATGGTGAACAATTACATGGCTGCCAGGCAAACTGCCCAAATATGAACCACGTGGTGAGTGTTTTGGAGAGGTCCTGTCGTACAGCCATCCACATCCATTGATTTGATGAGAAAAGTAATTGATTTTACACAAGCCTTGGGACAAGCTGGCACTAGCAAGACTCAGATACACAGTTTTATGAAATGTTTTATTAAGAGTCACGGTCCTCCCCCGCCCGTCCTCTGTCATGTTAGAAAAGGAGTCCTTGATAATAAAATCAGAACACAAAGTCCATCTAAAAAAGGTTATTGCAATCATCTGTCAATTCTGAAAATTCCAAAGGTTCTAATCGCTGATCTGCTGCAGAGCCTTAAGGTCTGGTGACACCTGGCGAGAAAGAGAAAATTATACATCTGACAGACATCAAGTAACATCAACATTATTATTAACCTACAGGGCGTGATTTAGTCAGGTATAATAGGGACGGTGAATGTCATGGATATGGAAAAACAAAACTGAATTTATGTAACGCCAACTTGTAGCAAGTTAAATTTTTTTGAAACAAAATAAATTGTGGGTCTCCTATAAGTTTTGCAAATCTCTTAAAATGTACCTGAGATGAAATAAAAGGAAGAATTCCTACATACCTGGGGCTTCCTCGCTGCTGTCCTCCAACTCCTGGATCCTCTGCAATCCTCCCGGTAACTTCGGCCAGTTGGCGCAGAAGTACTGCAAACGTGCAGAACGCTCCTGGTCACGGGAACGCAATGGGGCCTGTCCGGGCATGTGCAGTAAACTCCGACTCCCAAAGTTACCGGGAGCCATAAGGGAGGATGCAGGAATCAGAGGATGGTGGCGAGGAAGCAATCAGCCTGAAGGGGGCCGGAGGCAGTCCCAGGTATGTATGAATTCCTTCTTTTAGTTCATCTCAGGTCTACTTTAAAGGGGTTCTGTGTGTGTGGGTAGGGATGCTTGAAAATAAAATCGGACACTTACCTGGGGCTTCTATCGGGCCCCTGCAGCTGTCATGTCCTGCGCCGTGCTCTTCCGATCACCTGTTCCCCGCCGCCGGTCCTGGTCTGACATTTGTCTAAGAAGACGAATAGTGGTTGCTCCCACGCGTCATCGTGAGCTTACTGCGTAGGCGCTGTACAAAGTTTTCTTGTACTACACCAGCGCAGTAAGCTCCCGATGACGCACACGACCACGGCCGCACAGCCGCGGATTAGACCGGGACCGGAGCATCGTTGGAGGATGGCGTGGGACATTACAGCTGCAGGGGGCCGATAGAAGCCCCAGGGAAGTGTCCACTTTTATTTTCAACCCCCCCCCCCCCACACACACACACACACACCAGAACTCCGTTAAGGCTAGGACCTACTAGAGCGTATTTGGCAGTGTTTTCGGATTGCTTTCAATCCCAAAACGCTTTTCCAATGTAAGTGGATGGCGTGGATCCCACTAGAACGATTGTGATTAGGGAAATCGCAATCTCATGACATTTTGGGAGCGTTTCCACTCTAATGTATAGGAGCAGGGAAATGGCTTCTAAAATTGCTCACAAAGCTCTACCACAAATTACTAGCGATTGCAATAGTGCTTTGTGGTGGGTTCCAGCCCTTACTGCTGCTTGTGGTCCTGAGGGCCACCTCCCATTCTTCTGTTTTACTCACAGGGTCCTGGAAGTTCAATGGGGTGGTGCATGGTAGTGTACTGGTTAAGGACTTTGCCTTTGACATGGGAGACCAGGGTTTGAAGCCTGGCTATGGTCAGTACCTACTCAGTAAGAAGTCCTTGGGCAAGACTCCCTAACACTGCAGGGTGGCCTCTTGAGCGCACCCCAGTGGCTGCAGCTCTTAAGCGCTTTGAGTCCAACAGGAGAAAAGCGCTAAACACAAGTTAGGATGCGCAACTTTATAAACTGCTAATGCCCAACAAAAGCATGTGCTCATGCATACAATGCCAAGCTGTGGCAGCTAAAGCAAATACAATTCTGGGATACATAAAAAGGAAAATAATATCACAAGAGGCTAGTATATGACTCTCTCTGTATAAATCACTTGTGGGGCCACATCTGGAGTATGGGATACAGTTTTGGGCACCACACTATAGAAAGGACATTGACCTTCTTGAACTGGTACAAAGACCAGCAACTAAATTAATCAGGGGGATGGAAGATCTCACTTACTAAGAAAGGTTGAACAAAATGGCTTATTTAGCTTGGAAAAAAGGTGACCGAGAGGTGACCTAATTAACATGTATAAATACATCAGAGGGCAATACAAAAGCTTGGCAGATGAGCTTTTTGTCCCTAGAGTTGTTGGACGGACAAGGGGACATGATCTGCGTATGGAGGGAAAAAGTTTTTGCCATCTATTTAGAAAGGGTTCCTTCACCGTGAGAGTGGTTAAAATCTGGAACATCTTACCTCAGGCAGTAGTTTTGGCAAACTCTATATCTGCATTTAAAGAGGGCTTGGATGCTTTCCTTGCATTGAAGGGCATCCACGGCTATAATTACTAGGTAATTCCTGGTGTAGTTGATCCAGGGATTTATCTGACTGTCCTCTGGAGTCTGAATTTTTCTTTCCCCTTTTAAGGCTAATTGGCCCAGGCCTTGTAAGGTTTTTCGACTTCCCCTGGATCTACAGGGATATGTGCAGGTTCAGGATGGTGTTTTTATTCATTTATTTTTTGGGTTGGACTTCTTTTTTCAACCAAACTCACTATGTAACTACTGTATACGTATATCTTCTCCTCTTTGAGCGTGAGTAAATATAAAGCACATGTTTATGGGGCATGCGTGATTCAGATCTCGGGTATATCCAGCCCACTTCCAACATGGGCATTCGAATAGTCAAAGACACCGGAATTTCATTTCCATGTACCTTTTTACATACAAATGCAAATATTGAAAAGTACATCCAAAAGTAAACTGCAAAGCATTTTATTCTTGCAAAATGTTGGCTGTGAAAACAGGTTAAGGCCCGGTTCACACTTGTGTTACAGTGACAAACGGATTCGTGAAAACAAATCTGATCCCCCGTCGATCGGATCAGTTTTCACTCGGTTGCTTTTACCTTTCAGCTGCTTCCGTTCCGTTTCATCACATCCCCCCCCCCCCCCCCCCCCCCTCCAAGTGGATTTTTCTATTTAGACCGGTCCATTTCTTCATTAGTGTGAAGAAACGTTCCCGTTTTTTTCATTGCCCCCACTGCAGCTCTCTTTAGCTTCCGTTTCCATTCTGTTGAGCTCAACGGTCCAGAAAATTTGGTGCTGCAAAAAAACTTGCAGAACAGATCCGTTTGAATGGACGGATGTGACCAGATCCATAGGTTAACATTGAATCCATCCGCATCCATTAGGATCCGTCCTGGGATTGGAACATTTTTTAACCTAAGTGAGAACTGGGCCTAATGATAGCAGGAGAATGATCAACCGTTTATTTCCACAAGTTTGCATTACCTGACACAAACATCACAATTCTACCCAACGGATTGTACAATTTCAGGGGGTAAGAATGCATTAGCGTACCCGCAAAGCATTAGGATGCCAAATACTTACTGTAAAGTCGCAGCCTGTGCATTTCTTGATGTCATCTACAGTAAGACCTTCACCAACCTCAATCAATGTCAGCCCGTTGTTCTTGTCTACATCAAAGACGGCCTATTACGCACACACATAAATAAAGCACTGGTTATTATCAGCCTGCTGGAGACCCTCAGACATATCCGCGTGCGTCTCAGACTATCTGTCCCTTCTCCCTCCATGAGCGGCATTTTGCTGCGGCCAGGCCCTGACTCAATAACAAGATAATCATCTCTGCTGGCCTGGATGACGCTGAAATGAAGGCATTAGCATGCAGAGGAGAGCCTGGCTTACCCGACGTACAGGGAAGTAATATTCACATATTACAGCTTACACAGCCCTAAGACAGACCCACCGTGAGGTCGTGCTTTCAGGAAATCTACCTAGGATTGGGAGCTAATTTAGCTCTTTAAATAGGAAAAAGAAAAACATAGGTGTTAAAGACAAGTTTATGGGTTTCAAGGGCAACTGTACTTTTAAAGTGACCTTTTCACAACTAATGGATTAAAGGGTACCTGAGGTGAGACATTTTTTGCTCTTTCTTGTTTTTTGGCACATAAATCTGCTCTCATAGGGTACCACAGCTGGAGCCAGCTCTGTCGGTCACCAGCGATCGTAACGCGCTGAAGCAAAGGCCCCAGCCCTAAAGCCCCATTCACACTGGGGATCGCTAGGCGTTTTGCTTGTACTGCATAAACCGCGTTTATGAATTCTGAGAACCGCTGGCTGCAGTGAGATCACTGCCATATACTATAAATGACACTAGCATTTTTTCAAAGCACTAGCGATCACCAGCAATTTAAAGCTCTGCTGAAATCACCCAAAACCGGAGATGAAATGACCCCAAACGTTTACCTCCAGCATTTCCTAGGCTGTGGGCTCCCAGGGCCGCTCCATTCTGTAGTCAGCCCTGGCAGTTGCTGACTGCTGCGCATGTGCGGCCCTGTTGCACGCGTCCCGTCCCTGGGAGCGTTTTGCTTCTGTGCAGTTCCAGATTTAGCAAACATGCGATGGAGCCCGACTGAGGGCCACTGGGGAATTTACAGGAGAAAATTGCAGGAGAACAGAGTGGGAGGAATGGTGATAGGGGCCTGGAGGAATCCCTAAATAAGTATAAATGCTTTGGGTTGTTTCATCTCTTTCATTCAAATAAACAAACATATACTAATAACATTTTTCAAGTAGAGATTACCTGGGGAGAACGAGAAGAGGATCACCTTAGGTAGCCTTGTTCGGGTTAGGTGTCCTTCAAAGGATAAGTGAGGTGAAACATTAAATCTATCTATACTTACCTAGGGTGTCTTCCAGCCCCCAGAAGTCATCTGTGTCCCTCGCCGCAGCATTGGTCTTCTCTGGAGTCCCACCGGCAGCCTCATTGGGGGGTCAGCAATCCTTAGAGGCTGCCAACGGGACACTGGAGAGGACCAGAGCTGCGGTGAGGGACACAAATGACTTCTAGGGGCTGGAAGAAGCCCAAGGTAAGTAAAGATGGATTTAATGTCTCGTCTCACTTATCCTTTAAAGTAAGCCTGACGTGTGCTCATGAAATGAAAAAAAAAACTAGGCTACCTAATCCGAGAGGCAGAGCGGATCAGGTAGCCGCCAAAACCGTCGCTCCTGTGGGCGGAACTGGCCCACTTTCATGAGTTCTGGGTCACAAAGCTGGAAAGAGAGATTGATTCTACCTCTCCCAGTGTGCAGGGAGGGGTGGGAGCAGCAGGGGGCGTGGCCAGGGAGAGAGAGCAGGGCAGCTCTGTAAACCCTACAGGAACACCCCTGGCGGGCGTATTGACCACGGATTCCGTCTCCCATGTTCACTCTTGAGATAGCGACGCTAATTTCGGGAGTGGGTGGGAGATGGGGGGATGGTTGGTTAGAGAGCGGCAGCAGGAGGACACAGAGGCATGTCAGGAGGCAGAGAACATCCTCTATGTCTCATCCCCCCCCCCCCCCCCCCCACACACACACACACACAAACTGCCTCTGGTTCTCTTTAGGCATTAGGAGAATCTAAGGAATATATGGGAGGACTATATAGGCAGAAGAGCCAGTGGATGAAACCATTGCATAGATCGGCTTTAAATTATAACGTAAAGAGGAACTATCCTTTCAGTTGGGAGCAGCATTAGTATACAAGTCTGAATGTTGGTGGAGTCCATGCAATGGCAGCATACACTGTGTCTATGTGACATCCACACTAAAGAAGACAATATTGATTTAATTATGGAGCGGTCCTACATGGTACTGAGACAGATAAGAATCACAATTTACTGCAAGCTTCTTGTCACGGCCATTCTCCAGCCTGTGTCACCCTAGGACAATTGCCACATTTATCTGTACGGCCAGCAGATGCACAACGCATCCAACCATACCAGCATGATTGATTATATACCAATGCTGTATGTGGCACTTCCTGGGGATTCGCTCATCATTTTCCAATCCTAAGCTGCATTTATTTTCAGACTGTCCTAATGAGTGACTGCAAGGTAAGCTATATAACTACACCCTATAGATCAATTATATACCCATCAAAAGTCTTTCGAAGGAACCTGCTGAGAAAGCAATGCCTCTGCCAATTGTTTTTACAGATGTTGATCATGCCACTAGTGGCGTAGCAATAGGGGGTGCAGAGGTTGCAACCACACTGGGGCCCTTGAACCAGTGGGGCCCCTGAACCAGTGGGGCCCTCCCTCAACTGTATTAGCTCTCTATTCGTGCTATGCTGGTAATAATCACTTGACTAGATGCTTTGAACAGTAGTAATCATTAACAAGCTGTTCCCCATCCCCTTCTTGCACCTCTGACAATGTAGTTGCCATTGGCAGGTTTTGGTGCGCCGCATCAATTGTTATGTATAGAGTACATGGGGGGAGGGGCCCAATGTAAAACTTGCACTAGGGCCCAGAGCTCCTTTGCTATATCACTGCATGCTATGGCTTAACTAGATGATGAAACAGTAACCAGAAACATGCAGATTGGTTTAGTCCACATGGCTAGTGCTGCAAAGCAGTATTACTATCTGTAGTAGTACAATAGGTTAATCCATGTGATCTGTAGCAAAGCTGAAGGATGAGCACCCTGGCTAAAGCCTTGTACACAGGTATGAGGCATGTCTCTTGGTGGGTATTGGCGACATAGCAGGGCTGAGGCTGTACAGTTCTGTAGCTATGTGGGGGTGGAGCTGAGGGAGGAACGTGGGAGTGACATCATGCAGTGGGCGGGGTGAGAGGGGAGAACAATGCTCTTGGCTGGAGCTTAAAAAAATTGATCCTCCAGGCTGAGGCGTCGGAGGGCATCTGTTGGAGGGCACCAGGGCCGGATTTACCATAAGGCACTGTAGGCTTGTGCCTATAGGTGCCTGATGATGGAAAGGAGGCTGACTCCCCTTCCCAAGTGCCTCCCTCCTTCCTTATGCATAACCCTGATGAGACTCTCAGCAAGCATTCCACTGACAAAATCTCCCTTCAGTCAGGGGCACCTCTAGTTGCTTAACACTGAGGTTCCTCCAGCTACCTAATACTTGGGGCACCTCTAGCTACATAATATGAAGGGTACTTCTGGCTACCTAATGCTATGGGACACCTGTAGCTACCTATGTCAGGCAAGGGAAGTAAGGAAGAAGTGACAGCTGGGCCAGCCAGCACACTTGCGGTGCAGTTCGGTGGGGGTTTGTTGGGTCATGGAGGGCGATGTCTAGGGTGCCAGGACATCTGTGCCTATAGGTGAGGTAAATTCTGGCCTGGAGGGCACGCTATATTCTGGGCAGAGACAGTTGCTATCGGCAGCAGAGTTTCATCTCGGCCTAAAAGTGGGAAGAGGGTGGCTGGATGGTTTAATGGTTAAGGGCTCTGCCTCTGACACAGGAGACCTGGGTTTGAATCTCGGCTCTGCCTGTTCAGTAAGCCAGCTCCTATTCAGTAGGGGACCTTAGGCAAGTCTCCCTAACACTGCTACTGCCCATAGAGCGCTTCCTAGAGGCTGCAGCTCTGACGCTTTGAGTCCGCCAGGAGAAAGGCGCGATATATATGTTATTTGTCTTTGTCTTTAACTCCCTAAGCTGCCTTTAAATGCCGTTCCTCTGGGCTTATTTATACTTCTGGAAGATGGTAACCAGGTGTCCTTGGAGGACCCGTCACTATCCTCTTTGAACACTGGTAAAGTAGGGTGGAATACTGCTACACTCCACACAGGGAAACATTCGGCCGATATCTCCCCTAGTGTAAAATGTGCCCCCCCCCCCTGCCATGTGCAGTTACCTCCTACCATCCGCGGCTGTCTCCGCACTGCTTCCAGATTTGTGCCCCATGTGGTTGCCCGCGATTTGCATTCTAGCAGGGCGGAAGTGTGTCTCACACATTAGGGCACCAGGGTGTACGTGTACATTGGGGGACAGCGGCTGGGTTGCAACATCATGAGGCCAATTCCCAAAAGATTTCATGTTGAAACTGATCAGGGATCGGCCTGCGGTTTATGGCGCCCAACTCATCTCTCTCCGATCAGGGAGAGATCTGTCTCTTGGTCGATCTGCCCATACATCGGCTCATGCAGTGTTCTCCCCAGAAATTTTTTCCAGCTGGGTGGCATGAAAAAGTAGCCGGGTGGGGCGAGATGAAAGAATGCAGGGCGGGTTTTTCTAAGGCCCAATTCTGCTTACAGCAGAGGTGGAGTTGAGCTGATGACAGCCGGGTGCTCACCAAAACTTGCCGGGTGGAGCACCCGGGTAAAAGAGCCTGGGGAGAACACTGTGATGTATGGGTACCTTTAGCCATACACTGGCTGATAGCGACCTGATCTGGCAAACAATCAACCGGGAAGCAACGAATGATGAACCGCTGCTCTCCACTCAATTTCCATCAGATTTCACAAGAAACCCGACAGAGAAGCAAACTTCCTCCCCCGCTAGCGCAGTGCTGCTCAATGTGGTCCAAACACAACAGATTAGCATGCATGGAATGTACATAAAACCTGACAAAACAGTAAACAAACCATTCACAGATTCTCCATCTAAAAACCACACAGAGCAATGTAGCTTCTAATTATAAAAAGACAACTGTTGTTCCAACCCACTGAACATTTTCAAAATGACAAAGCTGATCATTCAGACATGAATCGTGGCATCAAATTAAGTTGTTTAACTACTGGCAGCTGCCACCTGGCAAAAGCAGCTCCGACCTGGCAGCCTGGGGCTCAGTCCTGATAGGTGAGTATGGAGAGCATCGGGTGTTAGGGAGCAGAGGGAGAGCTAGGATTGGGGCAGGTTAGTGTAAAGCAAGGATCACAATTGCTGGAATTGGGCAGGGAACATATTTGAAAAGAGAAACAGAAGCACTCCCATAGTGCATTAACTTATTTTAATTCAAATATTGTACTTACATGGATGTTGCTTTAAAAACGTGTGTATGCAGCCGCCCACGATCTCTCCTCTTTCCCACACTCTGGCCAGGACCTGGGACCGCTATATTACACTTCCGTAATGTCCGTGCAGTAAAGCACGAATGAAATAAACAGCTGCATCTATCTTCCTTCTCCTAAAAATGACTTTTTAAGATATTCCAAAGTTTTATTTTATGTTTAAATCTACTTTTTAAGTTGTAACTGTTTTATTGTTTTTGCTCAATGACACATTCATTGAAGTATGCCAGAGCTAAAAATCTATGAACGATTGAACCTTTTTATCTCTTTCCTGCTCTCAGAAGCCATTTTCTGCAAGTAAAGTGTTTTATAGTTGGAATTTCTTATCAGTGAGGGTCACACTGTAGTCACTTCCTGCCCGAGTCAGGACTGAGTCAGCCACTTACATACCTGATATTTAACTCTTTCAGTCAGAAAAAGAAAAAAAAAGGAACACAGCATAGTTATGTGTGCTTGGCACGGTACATACCCATGTCTATCTCATCATGTCACCTCGGGTATCCTTTAAAGTGAATGTGTACCAGTTTAAAAATAAAAAAGTCAGATCCTCACCTAAGGAGAGGGAAGGCTCGGTCCTAATGAGCCTTCCCTCTCCTCTCCCGGTGCCCGGTCCCGCGCAGGATCCCCCGTGGCAGTATTCGACCAGTTCGGTCAAATACTGCCACTTCCGCATGCCTTCGGGAGCTTTCGGAAGCCTTCGGGAGCACTCGGGCTCCCGAGGACGGGCCGCTCCATAGTACGCATGCGCGAGCGCCCTCTATGACGCACTCGCGCGTATGTAGTATGGAGCGGCCCGTCTTCGGAAGCCCGAGTGCTCCCGAAGACCTCCAAAGTCCCTGCGGCGGCGGACGCGAACGGGGGAGCCAGCGCAGCACCAAGGGCACCGGGAGAGGAGAGGGAAGGCTCATTAGGACCCAGCCTTCCCTCTCCTTAGGTGAGTATCTGACTTTTTTATTTTTAAACTGGTACCCATTGGCTTTAAGGCAGGAGGGAGGAGATTAGGGAAAGATCAGGGCACTAGGCTGGTAGACTGGGGGTAGAGTCAGACCAAATCTGGAGCAACAAGGGATAATTTCAAGTTATAGGGGTTACTCTTTTAACCCCTGTGTCCTCCCCCCGATTAAGTAAGCCCAGCAACAGTGAAGATGAAGGCCGGCGTATGCATAAGCAACACATTTAGATGTAAATGCCTATTAGTGGAAGCAGTAACTATTGCACATTTACCTTCTCTGTGATGATGCGATCCACACACTGTATACCAGTAAGCGGCAAGTTGCATTGATCCAGAATCTTGTGTACTCCTCCCTGTAAACACAAAGCCTGGCATTATTATTTGTGAAACAGCTCGTAAAAGTGAAATATTCCAAAACACCATCGCTATTTTGCCATATTATTTCTCCTTCACCCAATAAATCCATCACTTGGCCTGAGGGCTTAATACAGTATATGCATGATATTGATATGAAACTCCTGAAGCAAACTGACCTCCAGATTCAGAATACATTTATTGTGTCTCTAAAGCCCCATACCCATCGCTCAACAGCGGTCTTTTATGAAGCACAATTATCAAACAACGAATGTTGTGAAACAAGTCGAAAGAACCAAAAAAAAGTTGCCTGCTATTGTTCACACAACTGCTAAGATGTCAATCCAACAGTTGGATTGACTTCTTATCAAGTTTATCAGATGTGTGAACAATAGCAGACACATTCTTTGGTTGTTGTAACTTGTTTCACAACAAAAGTTGTTTGATAATTGTGCTGCATACAAGACCGCTGTTGAGCGTGTATATGGGGATTAAAGTAAACCAAAGACGAAGCACCCTCATGTATTTTACCATATAGATCAGTGGGAACATTAGAGAAAACACCTACCCTGCTCTCTGTTTCATTCTGCACTGTACAGCTTGTTTCTAATCAGCCCTGATAAAATCACCGACTGAGCAATCAGCCTGGCTTTGCTACAATGACTCAGCTATAATGATTCCTGAGCAGAGCCAGCAAGGGGCAAGACTTGGACTGGAAAAGACATGAGAGAACACAGACTGAGCTATAAATATTCCTCAGCAAAGCCAGACTGAATGCTCAGTCAGGGATTTTATCAGGGCTGGTTAGAAGCAAGCTGCGCAGTGCAGAATGAAACAGAAAGAAAGGTAGGCATTTTCTCTAATGTTCCCACTGATATATATGGTAAAATACATGAGGGTGCTTCGTCTCTGGTTCCCTTTAAGTAACTGCAGCTTTACAGAGGTAACAGGAAATCTACAGGCAGCCCTCTGCTACAGAAGTAACTGCAGCTTTACAGAGGTAACAGGAAATTTACAGGCAGATCTCTGCTACAGAAGTAACTGCAGCTTTACAGATGTAACAGGAAATCTACAGGCAGCCCTCTGCTACAGAAGTAACAGGAAATCTACAGGCAGATCTCAGCTACAGAAGTAACTGCAGCTTTATAAACGTAACAGGAAATCTACAGGCAGATCTCTGCTACAGAAGTAACTGCAGCTTTACAGAGGTAACAGGAAATCTACAGGCAGATCTCTGCTACAGAAGTAACTGCAGCTTTACAGAGGTAACAGGAAATCTACAGGCAGAGCTCTGCTACAGAAGTAACTGCAGCTTTACAGAGGTAACAGGAAATCTACAGGCAGCCCTCTGCTACAGAAGTAACTGCAGCTTTAACAGACGTAACAGGAAATCTACAGGCAGATCTCAGCTACAGAAGTAACTGCAGCTTTACAGAGGTAACAGGAAATCTACAGGCAGCCCTCTGCTACAGAAGTAACTGCAGCTTTAACAGACGTAACAGGAAATCTACAGGCAGGTCTCAGCTCCAGAAGTAACTGAAGCTTTACAGAGGTAACAGGAAATCTACAGGCAGATCTCAGCTACAGAAGTAACTGCAGCTTTACAGACGTAACAGGAAATCTACAGGCAGATCTCAGCTACAGAAGTAACTGCAGCTTTACAGAGGTAACAGGAAATCTACAGGCAGATCTCTGCTACAGAAGTAAGGGCTGGTGCACACCAAAACCCGCTAGCAGATCCGCAAAATGCTAGCAGATTTTTAAACGCTTTTTTTTATTTTTCTATGGCGTTTTGCTAGCGTTTTGCGGATTGCTGCTGCGGTTTTCAGTATAGTAGATTTCATATATTGTTACAGTAAAGCTGTTACTGAACAGCTTCTGTAACAAAACCGCCTGCAAAACCGCTCTGAACAGGCGTTTTTCAGAGCGGTTTGCGTTTTTCCTATACTTAACATTGAGGCAGAAACGCATCCGAAATCCAAAAAATGCCTCACCCAGGCATTTTTCGTTTCTGCAAAACGCCTGCCGCTCTGGTGTGCACCACCCCATTGAGATACATTGACCAAGCAGATCCGCAGCCGCAAGCGGATCTGAAAACGCCCAAAAAGCCGCTCGGTGTGCACCAGCCCTAACTGCAGCTTTATAGACGTAACAGGAAATCTACAGGCAGATCTCTGCTACAGAAGTAACTGCAGCTTTATAGACGTAACAGGAAATCTACAGGCAGATCTCTGCTACAGAAGTAACTGCAGCTTTATAGACGTAACAGGAAATCTACAGGCAGATCTCTGCTACAGAAGTAACTGCAGCTTTATAGACGTAACAGGAAATCTACAGGCAGGTCTCTGCTACAGAAGGCAAATGTAACTACAGAATCAGGCTGTACAGCACAACCTTCCTAATTATCATATTAATAATTACTTTGGAACTGAACTTTTTAAATTGAAAAAAAAAACTATTTTGTAGCTCTACTTGCAACAGTTGTTGGAATTGTAGTGAAAATAACATAATGAATAAAATTGCTCATTTATTTTTTTTTTACAATATTCATTTATAGATTATTTAGTCAGCGGTTGCCCATTGTAAAATCTTTCCTCTCCCTGATTTACATTCTGAAATGTATTACTGGTGCTTCTGACAGGTGATCTGTATGGAATGTTCCTTTATATATTTTTCAATGCGTTTGTATGCTTTTTTTTAAAAATGTTTTCTGATGCATTTCCACCTCTTGTTGATTTCCTAGTGATTTGCATAAAACACAGTATAAAAACGCAAGCAAAACACATATGCGAACCGCAAATGCTTTAAAATGCACGCTAAATGCAAGAAAAACGTATGCGCAGGGAAAAAACGCAAATGCACAAAAAAATGCACTAAAAACGCACAGGACAGAAAACGTGCCCTTTCCGGCACCGACACGGGTGCACCCAGCCTCACACTTGATTAATCCACTCAGCAGCTGAACCCTGAGAGAAGAGGAAGCACGCTGTACTGCAGTGACAAGCACATTGGATTGTGCAGCAGGTGTTCTCTCCACCATTGTGCTTCTATACACTTTGTATATCTACTTCTCATCCAAATTAAATTTAAAGGAAACATCCGGGAATTAAAAAAAAAAAATGTACTTGCCTGGGGCTTCCTCTAGCCCCTGGAAGCCTATGTGTCCCAGCTGCAGCTCCACTTTCAGCAGGTCTCCTGGGGTCCCCTCCATAGCAGCTGCTGACCGGGCCAGGTCAGCATCCTCTGCGCATGCGCGAGGTCACGCTCTCCTGGCCGGAGAGTGTTCTGCACAGGTGCAGAAGTACTGCACCTTTGCAGAATTCCGAGAACGGACCCGGAACACCCGCTCAGAGCGGAGCTGCGGCTGCCCCAGGTAAGTAAAGCTGTTACTTTCTTTTTTTTTTAATTCCTCGATGTTTCCTTTAAAAGAATACTGTAGGGGGTTGGGGGAAAATGAGTTGAAGTTCCCCGGGGCTTCTAATGGTCCCCCGCAGACATCCTGTGCTCACGCAGGTACTCACCGATGCTCCGGCCCCGCCTCCAGTTCACTTCTGGAATTTCTGACTTTAAAGTTTGAAAACCACTGCGCCTGTGTTGCCGTGTCCTCGCTTCCCCTGATGTCATCAGGAGCGTACTGCGCAGACACAGACCATACCGGGCCTGCGCAGTACACTCCTGGTGACATCAGCAGGAGGGAGGACACGGCAACACAGGTGCAGTGGTTTTCAGACTTTAAAGTCTGAAATTCCAGAAGTGAGCCGGAGGCGGGGCCGGAGCAACAGTGAGTGGCTGCGTGGGCACAGGATGTCTGCGAGGGACCATTAGCAGCCCCGGGTAACTTCAACTCATTTTCCCCCGACCACCTACAGTATTCCTTTAACTCATTTAACTTTAGGGGTAGTTGGGTTTTCAAAGTATACTATTACAGTAGAATTTCAGGATGGCGTTGTGAGATTAACATCATGCAGTGGGCGTGGTAAGTTACAAGAACAATACTTTCGGCCTATACTATTGTTTTTAGTGTTCACTGTCAGATTTAGGAGGAATAATATGAAAAAAAGGAAAATAATATTTCTGCTCGTTTTCATCTTTATTGTTTCACCGCAATGCCAAAAGTGAGGTCACTTCTGCCCTTTTCTACAGGTTTTTTGTTTTTTTCAACTCAGCTCAGTGTTAATTTTTCCTTCCTATTGCCACAGATTATGCCCCCCCCCCCCCCCCCCACAGAAAACATCACCTAGACAACAGGCTTACATCACGGTGTAAACCTTTCAAAGTGAAGCTCATTTTTCTCTTGGATATATCACAACGGTACATGCTAGGCTGGCTTCAGCATGTAGCATTGTAGTGTGCTGTGTTGGTGGTATAATGGTTAGGATAGCAGCCTACAGAGCCGTAGGCCTGGGTTCTATTCCTGGCCAATGTGAGTTGGCTTTTGACATCCTACAAATCCTTAAGCAAGCTCATTTTTCTCTTGGATATATCATAATGGTACATGTTAGGCTGGCTTCAGCATGTAGTGTTGGTGGTGGTATAGTGGTGAAGAGAGCTACCTACCAAACACTAGACCTGGGTTCAAATTCCTGGCCAAGGTATGTAAGCTGGCTTTTGAAATCCTACAATTCCCCGGAAGACGAGACCGGACTAAGGGAACAGTTAATAGGGTCTGTGGGCTACCATATAGCATAAACAAGGTTGATTTTGCAATAATTTTAATTTTTCTGACGGAATCCGGAATTCCGCGGAATTTCGCAAAAATCCGGCGGAATATTCATAGCGATAGAATTCAGCGCTGGCGGAATCCGCGAATTCCGGCAGAACAGAATTTGCTCTTTCCGATCATCCCTACTAGAGAACCAACACATTTTAAACAATCTGATTTAATCGGATTAAATATTACAAACGTCACTCTATCAAGCAGAGAAAGTGAGGCCAGGTCAGTTATCTGGCTGCTCTGCGCAAAATGTAGGACACGTCACATGAATCAGACCCCAAAAGAGATTTCTCACAAATTAGTATGAGTGAAACGTGTCCTTGCATCCTAATGAGGTGTGCTGCATCGTATGGCTCCGGACCAAGAGGCCAGGATCTGCCGCTAACCTGCATTTCTTTATCTCAACCAATGAGCTGCCATCAAAGACGCCAAGTTAGATGCCTGCAAGTGATTTGAAAGAGCTTCTTAATTTCGCCTCGGATGTTCCTACATGGTGTTTGATGCTCTGCTGACAGCACATAAGCGTGTATGCTTATCTGACAGAGGTGGAGATATTACATTTCAAGCTCTGAAACAGACTGATGGAAAGTGCTGTGCAGTATGATCACGCTATATACCGGACAGAAGGAAAACAAATATAAATAAACTGCTAAAGGAAATGGCCCCAGTTCTGACTCAGACATCACTTTACCGTACACCTCTAGACAAACTGATCAGTAGAAACAACCAATATCAGCCCTTTCTCCATCTGTAGAACTTCAGTTAGCTTTCACAGTCGCAAACCCAAACACATGGAGGGATTAATTTGTCTGTGTGGATGGTGGGCTGCAGCGACAATAAGTTAAAGGAGCATAATCGTAAAAAATTGTAAAATGTAAAATAGATGTGTACACATATTTATAAGAAGTACCATATTTTTCGGACTATAAGACGCACCTAGGTGTAGGGGATAAAAACCAGGAAAAAAATATAAACACTATGCATGGTGAGTCCATGGTGCAGGGGCAACATGTTCTCCCCCTCAAATTACTATGCCCTCCTTGTGCCTCTAGTGCAGTCTTGTGTCCCCCATTGGTCCCCTTGTGTTCTCCTCCATGCCTCTTTGTCCCCGTGTCCTCCTCTGTCCCTCGTGTCCTTCTCCGTGTCCCTTTGTCCTCATGTATCCTCCTCTGTCCCGCTGTGTCTTCCTCTGTCCCCCTTGTGTCCTCCTCCATGTCCCTTTGTCCTCATGTATCCTCCTCTGTCCCCCCTGTATCCTCCTCTGTCCCTCGGTCCTCATGTATCCTCCTCTGTCCCCTAGTGTCTTCCTCTGTCCCTCGTGTCCTCCTCCGTGTCCCTTTGTCTTCATGTATCCTCCTCTATCCCCGTGTCTTCCTCTGCCCCCTTGTGACCTCCTCCGTGCCCCTTTGTCCTCGTGGGTCCTCCTCTGTTCCCTGTGCCTTCCTCTGTCCCCTTGTGTCCTCCTCCGCGCCCCTTTGTGTAATACTGTGTCCCTGTGTCCTCTATTGTTCCCCTAGTGCCAATCACGTGCAATGACGCAATCAGGAAAAGTAGAGGAACAGTGAGGGAGAGGAGACGTCGCTGATCACCGCAGGCACCTAGGATCAGGTGGGACACGCTGCCAATAACTCTCCACAAGAGGAGCACAGGAGACATGCACTACTGCTTCCGCTGGTAATAACTCTGCACTCTCTCAGTACAGGGAGCTCCTGACATCGCGGTGGGTCGCTGGCTGTACGTACGTTGGGGACTCTGTATTCAGAACATCAATGGTCTGTATATTTCTCCCAGAGTAAGATACACCGTAAGCGACAGAAGACTAGTCTGGCAGATCTGAGATTGGACTAGTCCATTACCTCATGGGGAATTCTCAGTATTTGCTTTGTTCTTTACAAAAGAAATCCCTGGAAATGATCTATACAAAGCTGCTGGCCAGCGTCCTTACTTCCTTGCACACTGTTTTTGGCATTTGGATCCTATGAGGAAATGGATTAGTCCAAAACCTGCTAGATCTGTCAGATTTGTACTGCTTTCTCTAAGGCGATACAGTAATTTATAGTGCATTTCAATCTGAGAGAAATGTACTTCCTGTACAATACGTTCGACTCACCCTCCCCTCACATTTGATCAAGTGATAAGTTGGGCCTCCATGCGGGCAGTAGCCAATTGATTACTAAATAGTAATGTTTGCAGCAGATTATTGACAATCGGCTACAACTAGCAGTCGTTTGGGTGCAGGGGTTAAGAGGTTTGGTTTAGGCATTTAGAGGTGTGTAGGGGGAAGTTTTGGTTTAGGCTTTAGGTGGGGAAAGGGGAGTTCCAGTTTGGGCACTTAGGGCCCTTTTACACTTAATGCGTAGGTACGCTTTTTTTTCCCATAGCATCGCATTGTGTAAAAGCTTTCAGTTAAAATGTGTATAGTGTGAACTGAGCCACAGAAAAACATGGACATTACTTTGAAAATCAGTTTTCTTTCAGTTATAACTGAGAAGAACTGAGAGCAAGTGTAAAAGGGGCCTTAGAAGTGAGGGTTCAAGCGAGAATGAGTGCCAGGTAGTGCATAGTTAAATATTGGTAAACTAAATTACCAATATTTTACTACTAGCTGCACCACCCGGCGCTAACTGAAGCAGTGCCGCTACAATACGTACTCAGGATTAGGGTGTACCTAAAGAGGAGGAAACAAGTTTTCACCTGGAAAGTCTGGAAAAAGGGATTACATCGAAGTTCTGGAGGTGGAACCAAGCTGAAGGTGTTATTTCCGCTTGCAAAATACTGGCGGTCATTTACAGGCTTGGTATATTCCAGACTACACCCTATCACCAGCAAGAGATTAAGACCTGCCCCTCCAAGAACCTAACAAGGAAAATGGAGGATTTAAATAAGGAAAAACCTATTTAAATGAAATGCTTAGCCAGCAAAACAGGAACCCAAGAGATTGTAGAGAAAGCCCTTCTGCACTTAAAGTTAAATATGGAACTCACTATAAAATAAAGCGTACAATTATTCAATGCCTCTGTACGCTTTTGTCACACATTGCCTTAAACTAGATTATGAGGAGAAACAAGACAGGCCTTCTGGAATGAAGCGTTTCCCTGGCAACAGGAGCAGCAGCACCTAAATAACACATCCATCTCGGCTTAGCGATTCGAGGACCAGTCATTAAATACTGAAGCCTCCCCATTTGTGTTTACATCTGGGCTCATTTTCTTTTGTGATTATTTACTGTCTGTCAGCGCGATGGTTAGCAGGTCCACCCTCCGTGCCGGGGGAAGGGGGCGGGCGGTTTGCCAGCGTAAGTGCTCAAATATTTGTAAAATTTGCGGTCTGCCCGGTCGTGATGGAGGCGCCGCTCATTAGTGCCGATGCGTAAATGTATTCCTCCATAGTGGGAGATATTGGTGTTGCATTAAAAATAAATGCAGATAATTCCCCTGCAGAACATTCCATTCTACCAGAGAAATATATGGAATAGTAAATTGTTGCTATTTTTTGCTGATAACGCCAAGTTATGCAGAATGATTAAAATGAAACTCCAGGCAAGAGGAAAATTAAACCATTTAATCTGTGTAAGACCGCATATCTTCTTTATGCTATTAATAATTTGAGCAGTGCTTCAGGCTGAAATAGGTTGCGCCTCCCTCTAACCCCTCCCCCCCAGAAATCCTAATTCCCAAGATAAAGAGTAACTGTAACCAAGGATTAAGCTTCATCCCAATCAGTAGCTGATCCCCCTTTCCCATGAGAAATCTTTACCTTTTCTCACACGGAGCATCAGGGAGGTCTGTATGGCTGATATTGTGGTGGAACCTCTCCCACACGGTGATGTCAGCACCAAGGCACTGACATCACACTGTGAGAGCCTTGTTGCATTGTGGGAAATAACGGCGGTTTCAAACTGGCAAAAAAGCAGCACCTCCTTCCAGTGACATCACCTGCCAGCAGTAAAGATGTCGCCAATGTGATAAATGTCAGAATGTAAGTCAGGGAGCGGATTGTATCCTCACAGCAAAATGTCTAGAACCGGCCCTGAATGGAGAGGGTCTCTGCCACTTAAAGGTTACCTTAATGGATACCCGAGGGGAACTCCTTTTTGAAAATTGAGGCTCCAAGCACGTATAATCATGAGTTCTCTTGCCCACCGATCACCCTCCCCCGCTCCCTTCCCCCCTCCATATCTGTCCCTACTACTACCCAAGTTCTGGCTGCACAGAATGCTTTTACTCTTTTCTACAAAGCCGTCTCAAGACCTCCCATTTTCACTGACTAATTACAGCGCTGCTCCAATGTTGCTTAAAAGCTGCCTTTTCTCACAGAATTTCACACACAGTTCTTTTCAGGTGTTAATCACTTCACATCTAGAGGCTGTGTTCACCTTATGGGCCAAAACAGATTTTAGCTATGACCCTATCAATTTAGAGATAAAGTTATTACTACTTATGACACACTTTTTGGGTTGACTTTCTTCGAGTTTTTTTTATTTTCTATGCATTATAAAGAGAAAAAGAAATATTAAACTTAAAATTATATAAAAAAAATTAAATATAAATTATATTGGTAGAATAATATACAGCAACGATATTGGATTCAGAAAAAAAAGGGTATAATTGTTCAGCCTTGAGTACCTTATCTCCTCCAACTCCTCCAATAACAATGGTGAAAAATAAGAAAGAAGAGGTTAATTGGTTATTTTATCATTTAGAGGGCATGGTCTAAAAAGTGGGTGTGGTTATATATGGTAGCTAAGAAATATTTTCATTAGAATGGTTTAAAGGAATACTGAGGTGAAAATAAACTGATGAGATATACAATTTTATCTATCCTCCTCCTTAACCCCTTGCGTACCCGCAGTCTCTGGCCCCTTAAAGAGACACTGAAGCGAGAATAAATCTCGCTTCAGTGCTTATATTCAGCAGGGGCATGTGTGCCCCTGCTAAACCGCCGCCATCCCGCGGCTAAACGGGGGTCCCTTACCTCCCAAATCCCCTCTGTGCAGCGGGGGATCACTTCCGCATTGAGGCATGGCTAATGGCCGCAGCCCTGCCTCACGCGTGTCTGTCAGCGCGTATCTCCGCCTCTCCCCCGCCCCTCTCAGTCTTCCTTCGCTGAGAGGGGCGGGGGAGAGGCGGCGATGCGCCGCTGATAGACGGCACTAAGAGGCAGGGCTGCAGCCGTTAGCCCTGCCTCAACAGCAGCAAAATCTACGACCAAGTTGGTCGCAGATTTTGCAGGGGTGGGTTTGGAGGGTAAAGGACCCCCATTTAGCCGCGGGATAGCGGCGTTTTAGCAGGGGCACACATGCCCCTGCTGAATATAAGCACTGACGCGAGATTTATTCTCGCTTCAGTGTCTCTTTAAGGACCGGACACAGCTGGAACAACAAAAGAGCACTTACCGACAAATTGCCGCACGCACCCGCCGGCCATGACGCTCTCCCATCGTCGCAGGCTCCTTACTCTAAAACTACTTCCTGTCAGAGCGTGCAGTCACCTGCAGGATGTAGATTTCAACCAACGCAGTCCAGAAGCGGATAAAATGACTTTTTTTTTAGCTATCCCATAGTTTTATTTGATATTTACATCAACTTTTTAAGTTTTTACTGTTTCATTGTCTCTGCTCAATGATACAGTCATTGAAATATACTAGAGCTAAAATCTATGAACTACTGACCCCATTTATTGCTTTCCTGCTCATAGAAGCCATTTACTGCCTGGTTGTAATTCCAGGTCCTGACATGTACTGTTGCTATGAGGGGGGACAGTAGGGCGCACAAAAGATCAGCTTCTAATAGGTGGGGTAAGAGGGGGGACAATGCACTTGGGGGTAGTCATTTAAAGCAGGATGCCAGATCTTTAAACCATTCAGGGGACATCTGTAACACATGCTCAAGCCTTGTCCGAAGCGGCCCCAAACAGCTGTGCTTAAAGCGGTATAAAATTCTGACATAATATTCAATAAAAACATGTTTTCCTACTTTTTATATGCCATATGGTTATTATATTTGCTTTTGTGCAAAAGTATTATTATTCATTTAGAAATTACAAGTTCCCAAAGTACAATTTTTTTGCTCTAAAAGCTGCCTTTGCATTTTATTCACAACTATATATTCATCTTGTAATGTCCCCAGAAATGCTTTCTGAGTGTCTATCTGTGTTCAGAAGAGTCTGCAGTCAAAGAATGTTTACATTCCTCCCTTGATACAATTACCAGTAAGTAAACACAAGATAATGTTATCTCCAGTTCGTATGCGTCCAGCTTTCCCTGCAGGGAGCTTTTGAGTCCTGTGTTTAACTAGTTGAACGCTGTTCTAGTAAAAAAAAAAAAATGTCGGTTGCATATATTATGCTGCAAATAATCTTTTAGAGCAAAGAAGAAATGCTGGGTTTCATTCCGCTTTAAGCGTGTGTACATAGCTTAACCTCCCTGGCGGTAAGCCCGAGCTGAGCTCGGGCTATGCCGCGCAGGAGGATTTCTCAGGGCCTGCTGGGGCGATTCGCCCCATTCAAAGTGCTGTGCGCGCAGCCAGCACTTTGCTAGCCGCGCGCACAGCTCGATCGCCGCCGCTCTGCGGCGATCGCCCGCACGCAGCGGCGAAAGAGGGCCCCCCCCCCGCCAGAGCCCTGCGCTGTCCGGACCAATGAGTTCCGGGCAGCGCTATGGGCTGGATCGAGTGCGCATGACGTCAGGACGTCGGCTGACGTCCATGACGTCATGCCGATCGTCGCCATGGCGACAGGAGAAGCCAAACAGGGGAACGCGTTATATACGCGATCCCCTGTTTGCTATTGATGCCGGCAACGATCGCACTAGAGGGCCACATGCGCCCTCTAGTGGTGTTTCATGTAGCTACCACTCTGGTAGCTTTACATGAAACAAAACAAAAAATAAAAAAAACCGATTTTTTTGCCCATTTGCAAAAAAAAATTAACCGCCAAGGAGGTTAAATCTACCGTGTATACATGCTTTGGATGTGCTGCCACCCGAACTGATCATTAGCAATAATTCTGGGTGGCAGTCTGTTCTTATTAAAGGGACCCGAGCAGTCAATAATAATTGGTACTTACCTGGGGCTTCCTCCAGCCCACTGTAGGCCGCGAGGTCCTCCGGTGTCCTCCTGGCTCCTCTCCCGCTGGCAGCTCAGTTACTGGCGACTTTCGGGCTGAAGGTTGGCAGCACACTTCCTGGAAGGGCATGCTACGTGTCATCACGCCGGCCAATGTGACAGTCCAGCGACTGCGTGGTTCAGAGTTAGAAAACTGCGCATGCGCAGGACTGGCACGCCGGCCGGTGCGATGATGCGCAGCGTCCCATCCAGTAAGTGTACGGCCGACCTTCAGCCCAAAAGTCGCCGGTAACAGAGCCACCAGCGGGACCGGGAGAGGAGCCAGGAGGACGTGGGGGGGGCCTCACGGCCTACGGTGGGCTGGAGGAAGCCCCAGGTAAGCACCAATTTCATTTTTATTGACTGTTCAGGGTCTCTTTAAAGAGAAACTCCAACCAAGAATTTAACTTTATCCCAATCAGTAGCTGATACAACCTTTTACATGAGAAATCTATTGCTTTTCACAAACAGACCATCAGGGGGCGCTGTATGACTGATATTGTGGTGAAACCCCTCCCACAAGAAGCTCCGAGGACCGTGGTACTTTTGACAGTTTGCCACAATGTAACAATGTTCACAGACAGGAAATAGCTGCTTACAGCTGTCTCCAACTGCAAAAGAGCTAGCAGCAGCTACATAACCTGCCCACAGTAAAAATGTCACCATGTAATAAATGTCAGAATGTAAATCAGGGAGAGGAAAGATTTTACAATGAGCAAACACTGACTAAATCATTTATACATAATTATTGTAAAAATGAAGCACTTTTTTTATTACATTATTTTCACTGGCATTCCTCTTTAAGTTCCCATTGATCTAATTGCATCTCCCTGCTAGAAGATGTTATCACATTAATAAACTACATTTCCTGACACGCTTCACATGTCTCCACCATGCTTTGTGGGGGCATGGGACAAAACAGCGTGAACCTGCGGCATGGGGGGGGAGGGGGGTAGAAGATGGAGGCTTCCATATAGACAGGGGGGGCTACAGAGCAGCCCCGTAAGTAATTGCCAGGTGCACTCCAATAGTCTGCACAATTAAAGGATAACTGAGGTGACAGGGTATACAATATCAGAATACCGCTCACCCCCACCCCCAGGCCGCACCTCTACTGCCAATATTCAGGTTGAAACCGGCTTTTGACAAACCTCCCTTAGGGGGAGCTTCATTTGAGGAGATTACTTAGCTTAGGAGCACCTAGTTTGTATGTTTAAATCCTTGTGTAGCTATTGTAGGGCATCACTCTTATCTCTTGGCGCAAACACGTGAAGAAGAAAAAAAGAGAATGTCCTTGTCACAGCACCGCAGGGACATTGGGATGATGACGGTAGAACAAGGAAGGTGTCAGTTTGGTTCCTCTTCAGACACTGTACAAACGAACAGAGAACAGCCTGTTCTATTACTCCCATGCAAATCAATTTCACATTATATTTGCAGCATCAGAATAAAAGAGAGAAAAAATGAGTGAAGTTGTAAAAAGCTTTGAGCTAGGCCGGAACGCATCTCTCCTGATGAGGCTGTGGTCATCTTAATAACATCATTTCTACCTAATAAGCAGACAGCTCACATTTATGATCTTCCATTATGAATCACAGCTCATTAGCAGCGCTTGTCATTTTCTCTCTCCCTGCGTATTGTGAAGGAGACCATTGAATTTCATTAGGTATAATATCTGAAGGAGAAAAATCACAACTGCAGATAATAGTAACCAAGAATTCATTCTATAGCATTGATATTGTGCAGCACTTTATAAAGTGACGCACTGGTTTGGCAGTAAGAGGCTGGCGCAGTAAAACTTGGAGTAAGGCTACCTGATGCCACAAAAATGGGGGATAAAAAAAACTGCCTAACTGCCATACTATACCTCCCAACCTTTTGAGATAAAAAAAGAGATACACTCAAAGTTAACTAAAATTCTAAATGCCACATATATTTCCAGTATTTACTAGTAAATAGCAATACAAGGGCTTTTTTTCATCTTTTCATTTTTTTATGTGAAGAAAATATGACATTTACAGAGAACAGTTTTCACTGTGGGCATTACTATGGAAGACTGTGTCCAGCACATCCAGCATACAGAAACAATCTTCACTGGCTGTAATACTGTGACTGGAATCTGCTCAGAATGATTAAAAAGCAGAAATATAGCTTCAAATGTGTGTAAATAACTCATCAGCTGCAGCTCTGCGTGATCCTGTGTCTCGCTCCCTCTCCCTCTTGCAGTGTAAACAGAGTTTACAGCCAGGAATAGCTTATTCTGAATGGGGAAGGGGGGGGGGGAGCATCCATGTAAGGAAAAAGTATAGGTCCTTCTCTTTATATAAAAATCCCTCAGCTGTTCTTATTTGATCTGTGAAAAAGCAGTGTGTGTGTGAGCATGGCAGAAACAAACAGTAAAGCATTCCTCTGTGAATAGTGACAGAGAAGTGAAACCTATCTACATGGTACAGCTCTAGCCCTGATGCCGACACAAACTGTTATAAACGTTTATAAATCAAGCATTTTTTTTTCACACAGGCTGTCATCAGAGACTTCTGAAAAGCATTCTACCGTTGCTGGCTAAAAGCTCTATAGGTATGTGGAGTTTACAGGATAGATTCTTTGATAATTCCTCTTTAAGCCATGCCTCTGCCACACCCCTAATCACGCCCCCGGCACACCTTTAGTTGAGCATACCATAAAGATTTCATAAGAAAAATATGTTGTTGTATAATGCAAACCACACAGGTCCTCTCCATCATGGTTCATTTTCCTTCATATTAACATAAATAAGAATTATATCAATGTAACCCCTTCTCCGCTCCATCAACAGTCTGCCAGCGGTGGTCGCCGCTATCAGACTGCTACATGACGAAACCACAGTCTATTTACATTGTACAATGCTGTGATCTACTGTAGCGCTGTACTGGAGCGACTGTCTCTGTCTCTCGGCTGTCCCCTGGAGAGGCCCACAGAGTGATCGCACTCATAGGCTGATGCCTATGAGAGATGATCATGGGGATTGGTTGTCGGGGGGAGGGTGAAACAAAAATAGTACATTTTATCAAAAAAGAAATAAATAATAAAAAACAAAACAAAAGCCTGCAGCAGCGATCAGAGTCCACCAACAGAAAGCTCTGTTGGTGGCCAGAAAAGGGGGCGGGATTCATTTGTGTGCTCAATTGTATGGCTCTGCAGCGAGCTGTTAAATCTGCAGAGCACTAATTTGTAAAAAAAAAGGGCCTGGTCAATAGTGGGGTGTAAGCCTGTGGTCCTTAAGTGGTTAAAGAGTGGGAATAAAGTTTAAAGTCAATTAACCACATTTTTCAGTAGAGAAATACATATATTTACATGGATCTGTACATGAATGCAGAAAGAGGGATAAAGGGATTGAGTTCCCAAAGGGCAATTGTCCCTCAATACTGTTAGCCAGACTGCCAGAAACATGAAGAAATGGTCCTAGCAGTAGGGTTGATGGCCTCCCTACCCACATATGTGTGAATTGGCCGCTGGGAGACTTGGGCACAGGACATAGCCGGTATATGGCTAACCCTGCTCCTGCACAAGTTCCCGGCGGCATAAATACTATTCCCTCTCCACGTGGATGGTGGGGAATGATAGAATTCTGCTTCCAGCTATTGCTAGAGGCCGAATTATAGTGTTTTAAGAGCAACTTCAGCTCTGTCTTCTGACGGCGCTGAAGTTACTCACAGTCGTAATTCCTATTACGGTCTATGGTGGCGCCGACTGCGCCCAAATCTCCTGCGCTGTTATTACAGCGCTCATTCCTACCCAACCCATGAAAAAGAGGGGCAGGGGTGCTAAGAGTTGCATGGCAGTGCTGAGCTAGTCAGAACTAGGCTTGCTCCTTTTTTTCAGACTTTAGATTTGGTGTTTAACCTTTAAACTAGCCCTAATGCCATTGCATTGAAAGTAGATAGACAGCCCTTGCATTGAAATTAAATTCAGAGGTCTTCCATTTCCTACTCGAGTGACAGAGGGAGTAGTGTCACTAGCTGACTCCTAGACCCATATGCAATTAACTTTTTCACCTGAGTTTTCTCCTAGGAGATAATTTTTATGTTCTCTTTAAACTAACCTTTCAGCATTTTACAATTGAAAAAGTACCCAATAGTTGGTGAAAAACTACCATCAAATTTATTTGAGTATTTTCTTGCTTGCTGGTGGCTTAAAATGAATTTTATGACAAATATAAAAATATCACCTGGGAGAAAACTCAGGAGAGAAACTTAATTGCATATGGGCCCCTGAGTCTGCGGAGGAGGAAGCAATTACTGGAGTTGGGGGGGGGGGGGGGGGGGTGTTAAGTACACATCCAAAAAGCCGAGGGGGGCATTTTGGACAATTGTGCTTAGTAAGTACAGTCAGCATTAGAGGACGCCTGTGGTGAGGAATATGGAGGCTGTCATATTCATTTCCTTTTAAACAATACCGTTTGCCTGGCAGCCTTGCTGGGCTATTTGGCTGCAGTAGTGTCTGAATCACACCAGATACAAGCAGGCAGCTAATCTTGTCAGATCTGACGATAATGTCAGAAACACGTGATCTGCTGCAAGCTTGTTCAGGGTCTATGGCTGAAAGTATTAGAGGCAGAGGATCAGCAGGATAGCCAGGCAACTGGTATAGCTTAATTGGAAATAAATATGGCAGCCTAAGTAGCCCTCTTGCTTCAGTCGTCCTTTAAGGTCAGGTTATGGAGGTATATGGATTGTCAGTTAAGGCTTAAAAAATGTGTCAGTGTAAGTAGACTTCCCTATTGATCATAATACGAGAGATGCTTAGAAATGCCTAAATTCAGTGGTGTACCAATGGGGGATGCAGGGATTGTGACTGCACCGGGACCCTTGGACCAGGTAGAAGGCTCTGGGGGATCAAGAGAGTTCCCCTTCCCAAGGTAAGTATGTACACCAATAGTATGCAAACCTCACAGGTTTTTAAAGAGGAGCTGTCAGACATACTCTCTCAGAAGCAAAGCCACATATATAAGTAGATAAATACTTGCTCTATGTACAGAACATAAGTATTGTACTGTCCACATTTTCATTTTAGTGATTTTTCTATAGTAAAAAAAAAAAAAGAGAGAAAATCCTTCTTAGACACAGAAAAAATGGAAAATCCTATCTTGAAGCCAATCCTGACATAATTTCCTCCCTTACTCTGTGTGTCATTGCCCACCCCCTCCCAGTTTTCAGACACTCCCACCCAGCTCTGTAGTAGAAAGTGCATTGAGAAATATTGGCCAATCAGAGAGAGGAGCAGAGGTGTGGGAGGAGAAAACAAGAGGGAAAGAGGCTTCAGCCAATCAGGCTGCTTAGTTAAAGCCAATGGGTACCGTTTCGCGCGTACGTAGCATGGAGCGGCCCGTCTTCGGAAGCCCGAGTGCTCCCGAAGACCTCCGAAGTCCCTGCGGCGGCGGACGCGAACGGGGGAGCCAGCGCAGCACCGAGGGCACCGGGAGAGGAGAGGGAAGGCTCATTAGGACCGAGCCTTCCCTCTCCTTAGATGAGTATCTGACTTTCTTTTTTTTAATGGTAAACATTCACTTTAAAGGGATACTGTAGGGGGGTCGGGGGAAAATGAGCTGAACTTACCCGGGGCTTCTAATAGTCCTCCGCGGACATCCTGTGTTGGCGCAGCCACTCACCGATGCTCCGGCCCAGCCTCCAGTTCACTTCTGGAATTTCTGACTTTAAAGTCAGAAAACCACTGCGCCTGCGTTGCCGTGTCCTCGCTCCCGCTGATCTCACCAGGAGTGTACTGCACAGACACAGACCATACTGGGCCTGCGCAGTACGCTCCTGGTGCCATCAGCGGGATCGAGGACACGGCAACGCAGGGGGAGTGGTTTTCTGACTTTAAAGTCAGAAATTCCAGAAGTGAACTGGAGGCGGGGCCGGAGCATCGGGGAGTGGCTGCGCCAACACAGGATGTCTGCGGGGGACCATTAGAAGCCCCGGGTAAGTTCAGCTCATTTTCCCCCGACCCCCCTACAGTACCCCTTTAAGTCTAAGGGGAATGTAAAGAAGAAAAAAAGAAAATTTAGCATGACCTGCAACTTCCTTTGTGTGGCAGATGTACCAAATAAGAGCCAGGGAAACTGGGGAATGATCTTTTATGGAGACTTGAGCGGCAGAGGGGAGGCGTGAGGAGGAGAGGGGATTGAGCTGAGGGCTGGAGATGCTATCAGCTTGCCTCAGTGTAGTGTGATAAACAGAACATGGCTGCCCTCATTGTATCACAGCAATAAATAATCATAAACTGTTGACGCTGATTGCAGATAGATTTTCTGTGTAAACTATCTAAACTTAAGATATATAGACAAGTTACTTGCTATAGTTACTTTTTCATCTCGGATCCGCTTTAAGCATTTAGTACAGGTTTGTTTGTAAGTGGAACATAGGTTTGAAGGATTATTAGCCATGGCAAGCATAGGACCCTGCAGGACACATTATAATGACCCTTTGTGGGGTCAGGAGCTGAAGTTCACACTAGCAAGCAGACCATGATGGCATTAGCAGAATCTCCATATACAACATACTCGAAGGAAGGATGCAGTCTCTTTAGGTAAAACAGGAAGTTCATTTGCAGCCTGGGTATCGCCAGGACAGGAAGTTAGAGAAAACTTGCAAGTAGTGCAGGGCCGTAACTACAGGGGAGCAGTCCCTCTGACTGCAGGGGGGCCCTGAGCTTTAAGGGGGCTTCACTCCCTCTGATAAAGAACTCCATCCTTCAGATCAGCTGTTTTAGCGACTACACATGTTATGGTTGTGAAGATTATGATGGCCACACTTGTTTTATGACCCTTGTGAGATGGGCGCCCCAGGCTGTGAGGGTGACCAGAGGTAGGCGAGGGGAGGGGTGTAAACATTGGGGGAACCTATCAAAGTTTTGCTGGGACGCCTCATGATTTATAGTTACGCCCCTGAAGTAGGAACAATTCTTATCCCTCTCCACTCTACAAGTAACTATTAAAATTCCACAGTAACCAAAACCGTTCCTCTCATCTCTGCTTACTTTGGCTGAGTGCTCCATCGTGACGACCACTTTTGTTCCAGAGCTCGATACCAAATCCATGGCGCCTCCCATGCCTTTCACCATTTTACCCTGAAAAATAAAGCCGCAGTCATTAACCAATGTTCACCTGCACATTAACAGGAAATAGACTATTGAATCATTTTCTATCAGCATATACTTCCTGGAAGCTAGAATTCTCAACATGCTGAACACCTATCGCATTGGGTACATATGTTGACCTCACGGGTACCTCAAATCAAATTAACTTCCTGTCGATGTTGATTGGCCCAACTTCAGGCTGCATACTATTTCCATTATATCTCCATGAAATCTGGAATTATCTGCATGACTATCTCTGGTGACAAGTTTAGGTACCCTTTGGCATGCAAGATGGAATGATTTTCCTTTCATTAACTCTCTTGATTTCACACAGTTATAGTAGAGCCTGGTACATGCATGCAATTATGAATGGGCAATGTTACCACCTCTATGTAGCATGCGGGCCAACAGATTCTCAACACTATGGACAGATTGAGTAGGTAAGCCCTCATACTACATGGAGGTGGTAAAATTCATTGAGTGTACCAGGCTTAAAGAGGAACCTTAACCCAGGATTGAACTTCATCCCAATAAGTAGCTGGGGGGAGGGGGGGTTCTGTGCGGCTGATATTGTGGTGAAACCCCTTCCACAGTGTGATGTGAGGGCCATGACAGTTTTCTTACTGTGAACCTTGCTGTATTGTGGGAAATATCGGCTTTTTCCAACTGTCAGGCAAGCAGTATCTCCCAGTGTGTGTGTGTGTGTGTGTGTGTGTATACATACATACATACACACGCATACATACATACATACATACATACAGTACATACACACACACTCGCCTAAAGGATTATTAGGAACACCATACTAATATGGTGTTTGACCCCCTTTCGCCTTCAGAACTGCCTTAATTCTATGTGGCATTGATTCAACAAGGTGCTGAAAGCATACTTTAGAAATGTTGGCCCATATTGATAGGATAGCATCTTGTGGTTGATGGAGATTTGTGGGATGCACATCCAGGGCACGAAGTCCCCGTTCCATCACATCCCAAAGATGCTCTATTGGGTTGAGATCTGGTGATTGTGGGGGCCATTTTAGTACAGTGAACTCATTGTCATGTTCAAGAAATCAATTTGAAATGATTCGAGCTTTGTGACATGGTACATTATCCTGCTGGAAGTAGCCATCAGAGGATGGGCACATGGGGGTCATGAAGGGATGGACATGGTCAGAAATAATGCTCAGGTAGCCCGTGGCATTTAAACTATGCCCAATTGGCACTAAGGGGCCTAAAGTGTGCCAAGAAAACATCCCCCACACCATTACACCACCACCACCAGCATGCACAGTGGTAACAAGGCAGGATGGATCCATGTTCTCATTCTGTTTACGCCAGATTCTGACTATCAAGACTCAGCAGACCAGGCAACATTTTTCAAGTCTTCAACTGTCCAATTTTGGTGAGCTGGTGCAAATTGTAGCCGCTTTTTCCTATTTGTAGTGGAGATGAGTGGTACCAGGTGGGGTCTTTTGCTGTTGTAGCCCATCCACCTCAAGGTTGTGCATATTGTGGCTTCAAAAAATGCATTGCTGCATACCTCGGTTGTAACGACTGGTTATTTCAGTCAACATTGCTCTTCTATCAGCTTGAATTAGTTGGCCCATTCTCCTCTGACTTCTAGCATTCACAAGGCCCACAGGATTGCCACATACTGGATGTTTTTCCCTTTTCACACCATTCTTTGTAAACCCTAGAAATGGTTGTGCGTGAAAATCCTGAGCAGATACTCAGACCGGCCCATCTGGCACCAACAACCATGCCACGCTCAAGATTGCTTAAATCACCTTTCTTTCCCATTCTGATATTCTGTTTGGAGTTCAGGAGAATGTCATGACCAGGATCACGCCCCTAAAGGCACTGAAGCAACTGCCATGTGCTTGGTTGATTAGATAATTGCATTAATATTAATGAAAAATTGAACAAGTACACCTAATAAACCTTTAGGTGAGTGTGTATGTATATATATATATATATATATATATATATATATATATATATATACATATACATATACACACACACACTTTTAGCCTATCATACTGCCCGCAGTCTCACTGTGGATCAAACATCATGAACAAATAATGCGCTGAATATCAATCATTTCTTCATCTCTCTTCTATTTTTTGCACTTCTCACTTTGTAATGTATTAATTCATTCTCCCCCCACTGCTATCTTTCAGTCAGTTCCCCTTTAAGTCTTCCCCTCTGCTGCCAAGCCCTAAACTGAAACTGATCGTGCATTGCAGGCGGCACATGATAAACTGCACGGTGCCGCTCAGGGGATTACACGAAGATAGGGCCGGCTACTTACTATACATGAATAAAACGCACTCCATGATTCATTACTGGATGACTGAACATAGAGTTGGATTTACTGGCGATTGAAGTTCAGCTTGAAATTAACAAGCTCTTTATTTCCACTTGGAAGCGGTGTGTGGGAGTTACAGTGGGATTGAGATCTGTCCGTTTTCCTTACATTCGCTGGGAAGAAAGTCTCGCGGAGCGCTGAGGCATTACAACCAGCCAAATCACGGCGAGGAGGCCGGAAGGAATCAAAAAAGAAAAAAAAACAGCCTTCAATTAAAAACCCAGTATTCCTAAGCCACGGTAATCATTCTTCTCTGCCCGGTAGCTAATCATTCCGCATCTACAACAGCAATCTGTAACAAATTATTAACACCATTATGCGATTGCCTTGAGCAGATCCTCGCTCCAGTTCCAAGAACGTTGCAGAGCCACGGGATCAGCGGCACAGGACTAGCGACGCAGGGTGATGTATCAACGTGACCCCGCTGACCGCAATGCCCTGCCAGGTCGCCCTGTGGGTGTGGATGATACACAGCGCTTCCCACCGCAATGAGAGCGCGGGTCCTGCACAGCCGCGGCAGGTCACACGGTCAGAAGCCGGCAAAAAAAAGAATCTGAAGCTCATTGGGACAAACATAATCCAAGCGGCATGAGAGGGTCAGAGTGAGCGCTGCGCCTCTCTTCATAATTATAGCTGGTGGCGGCGGCAGGCCGAGGTCTACAGAGGATGACTAATATTCAAAAATAGAGATAATCAGGAATGCAGCCCGAGACAGCCAACAAAAGCGCTCATGTACGGGAGAGATTAGGCCTTGTGTGATGCTAGTGACAGTCCCCTCTGTTGTAGGGTTACTACCATCCCCGTAGGGCAGTAGAAGATCCTTAAAGGACCACTATTGCAAAAATTGTAACATTTAAAATACTTGTAAACGCATACAAATAAGAAGTATGTTTTTTTCAGAGTAAAATGAGCCATACATGACTTTTCCTATGTTGCTGTCACTTACAGTAGGTAGTAGAATTATAACCAAACTGACAGGTTTTGAGCTAGTCCATCTCTTCATGGGGGATTCTCAACAAGGCCTTTATTCTTTATAAAGACATTCCCTGAAAAGGATTTATACAATGATGCTGGCCAGCCTCTGCTCGCTGCACACTTTTTTGACAGTTGGGACAGTTCAACTGCCATTCACTAAGTGCTTTTGAAAATAAACAAAACCCTGAGAATTCCCCATTAGGAGATATACTAGTCCAAAACCTGTTGGTAATGTCAGATTTCTACTACTTCCTGTAAGTGACAGCAACATAGGAGAAAAGTCATGTATGGCTCATTTTACTCTGGAAGAAATTGACTTCTTATTTGTTTGTGTTTGCAAGTATTTTCAATGTTACGATTTTCGCGATAGTGGTCCTTTACAGTGAACCTGCAGACTAAAATCCTACTCGGCAGCACTGAAAAGGCTTGGTGTTTCTTTAACAGTTTCACAGCATCAGAACTTTGTTTTTCTTACCCAAGCCTCATTTTTAGCTGCACAGAAGAAATCTGCCTGGGCCTTTTTCCCTTGATGCTGTGCAAAGCATGATGGGATTTCTGCTGTTGTTCTCCTTCTGCTGTTTTGGTGCAATTTTTTTTATTTTATTTTGAATTTTGAGATTTGAAGCCTAGCCTGCAGCTGGGAGGGGTGATCAGGACACAGGACAGTTGGAACTGTGTCTCATGCTCCCCGTCACCTCCTTTCAATCAAAAATATGGCTGCCATCATGAAATCACAAACATTTTCCTGTTCTTTTGAAACAGGGTGGGTAAAAGATTATATTACCTATCTATTTTAAAGTGAATGGGAACCGCATTTAAAAAAAAAAAAAATGAAGCAAATACATACCTAAGGAGAGGGAAGTCTCTGGGTTGTATAGAGCCTTCTGTCTCCTCTCTCGGTTGTCTCTATCCTGTGCTGGCTCCCCCCCCCCCCCCCCCCCCCCGTTTCAATCCCTCGCTGTAAGAGTATTTGGAAGTCTTCGGGAGCCATGTCCTCCCGAAGACGTGCGGCTCCATACTGCACAGGCGTGAGCGTGCAAGAGAGCGTGCTTGCGCAGGCGCAGTACAGGCTCTCCCTTCTTCAGGAGCACTCAGGCTCCCTGAAGACTTCTGAAGCCTCCTTCGGCCGGATAAAGCAGTATTTGACTAATTTAGTCAAATACTGCTACCGGGCGAGCCAGCACTGGAACGAGGTACCAGGAGAGGAGCCGGAAGGCTCTATAGGACCCAGAGCCTCCCCTCTCCTTGGGTAAGTATCTGTCTCATTTTTTTAAATTCGGTTCACATTCACTTTATTTAACATAACTAATGTAACTTAATGACAGTATGTTTGTTTAGGCTGAAGTTCCTCTGAACCTGAGGTGAAAATAGACTGATGAGATAAACAATTGTATTTATCCTCCTACTCCTAAAAATTACTTCTTTTTTTTTTTTTTTTTTTTTAAGATATCCCATGGTTTTATTTTATATTTAAACATTTACAAAGTAGAATGAATGTTTTGTTGTCTCTGCTCAGTGACAGCCTATGTGTCCCTAAATGAAAATACATAAACTATTGGCCTTTTTCTATCTTCATCTGCTCCCAAAAGTTGTATTCTGCCAGGAAAACTTTTATGGCTGCAATTTGCTTATTAGTGAGGTTTACTATATTCCCGACAAGACAGAAGCTGTCACTTGCATGCCTAGAAATGAACTCCTTCAGGCAGCAAAATAAAACAAGTAAAACAGCCGAAGTATTAATATGCTCTGCAGTATACATACACGTTTATCTCATCATATCACGTGTCGCCTCGGGTACACTTCAAGTCACATCACAAGCAGCGGAAAAAGTTATCGATCTATATAGCAATTATCCAAAATAGACGTTTTCTTATTCAGGAGCTGCGCAATATAGAACTAAGATGCAGCTAGTTTTGTCAAGGAAAAAAAATAGTTTTTAACGAAAGTGTGAAATGATCACATGGCCAAACCACATGGTGGCGCTTGTAGTAATGGCTGACACTGAGGTGACAGCCGAGAACACCGGGAACTGCACCGGCAGACTGGTCAGATTTTACACAGCACGAGCACCTGGGGGGACACTGGGCCAGATTTATTAAAGCATTACCTGTAGCAATATGTAGTATTGCCGTTTAGCCACTAGATGTCTCACTACTGTTATTAAGGATTCAGTTTTGTACAACTTGTTGGTTCCTCCCTGTGTATGTAAAGGACACAGGCTTGTGTGATAAGCATGATTAAAGCCTCTCAGTTATAATCTACCATGCGTGTCTGCAAATAGAAGAAACCTAACATAACAAACATGGTGGCAGCGGTGTACAGGACTTCAGAGTAACAGAGCACCAAACTGAACTCACAAGAAGAGGCAGCAAGCCTGCAAGGAAGAGTCAGCCACAGCAACAGTGAGTAAAGTGTCCCTGTACAGTTATAGACAGCATGGAGAGTGGATTGAAACCCCCTGGGAAGCTAGATGTGAGTTCATCTAATCTGGCCCAAGCATGGAAGCAATGGAAAGAAGAGTTCACATTGTATGTGGATCTCACAGTAGCAGCCAGTGATGAAAAGCGCAAAATAAAACTATTCCACTACTTAATAGGAGAGAAGGGCAGAGAAATATCACAGACTTTAGTCAGAGAAAATGACATAGAGGATATGACTGTGAAAGACATTATTCAGATGTTTGATAAACAATGTGACCCTAAGAAGAATGAAACTGTGGAAAGATTTAAATTTTTTTCAAGAAATCAGGAGACTGGGGAAACCATAGACAGCTATGTTACAGAACTGAAAATACTAGCAGCAAGCTGTGAGTTCGGTGATCTCAAAGACTCTCTAATCAGAGACAGGATAGTATGTGGAATCCAGGACTCTTACCTGAGAGAGAGATTACTGAGAGAGGAAAACCTAGACCTAGAGAAATGTACTAAGATATGCAGAGCCTCTCAGCTCACACAAGACAGCCTGAAGATGATTGAAAGTTCAGCTGATGTTGGTGTGCATGCTGTATCAGTCACACACAGGAGGCAGAAGTTTCCAGAAAGCACCATACAGTGTAAATATTGTGGAAGAAGACATGAGAGAGATAAGGAGAAGTGCCCAGCATATGGACAGTTGTGCAAATTCTGTGGGAAAAAGAATCATTTTGCCACTCAGTGCAGACAGAAAAGACTAAACCAGAGACCAGTAAACACAGTGACACAGAACACAGACTCTGACAGTGCTGAAGACTTGTGGTGGATACAACTACAGCCAGCAGCAGAGAGTGTTAATATGGTAAAGCAACAGGAATATAAGGATGCAAAACAACTTTTTGCAACTTTCTTGCTGGATGAGAGACCTGTCAGATTTCAGCTGGACTGTGGAGCAAGCTGCAATGTTATTCCTTATACTTTAATTAACACACAAGTAACAATTCAGCCTACAGATCAAGTATTGATGATGTATAATAAAACCACCCTGAAACCCATGGGCACATGCAGACTGAAAATAAGAAATCCGTGTAATAGGAAAAGTTATAGGCTTGAATTTATTGTGGTAAACAATGGCGATCACAGTCCCCTGTTGGGAGTAAAAGCAGTTCAGGCTATGGACTTGATAAAAGTACAGTCTCACAACATTATGTCTCTGGATGTCTCCCAGCAAACCAGCATGTTGGAGCAAAAGACAAGTGGTAATCTGGATTTACAGTTTGTACGGACACATTATGCAGATCTCTTTGAGGGTGACGGTTGCCTGGAAGGCACATACAAGTTTGAAATAGACTCGTCAATACAGCCCTCTAGATTACCAACCAGAAGAGTACCTGTATCTTTAATGCAGCCACTAAAGGATGAGCTAAAAGATCTACAGTCCAGACATATAATCGCACCAGTACATGAAAGTACAGACTGGATAAGCAGTTTAGTGATAGTGAAGAAACCCTCAGGCAAACTAAGAATATGCATAGACCCTAAACCTCTGAATAGAGCACTGAAGAGAAACCATTACCCCATGCCTATAATAGAAGACATTTTGCCTGATTTGTCAAAAGCTAGGATTTTTTCAGTATGTGATGTTAAAAATGGATTCTGGCATGTGAAATTAGATGAGCAATCAAGTTACTTGACAACATTTTCTACTCCGTTTGGGCGTTATCGGTGGCTGAGATTGCCCATGGGAGCCAGTCCGGCTCCAGAAGTCTTTCAACAGAAGTTAAATCAAGCTTTAGAAGGACTCCCAGGAATAAAAACAATAGCAGATGATATACTGGTAGTTGGGGAAGGCGATGACAAGGAATCAGCAATGAAAGATCATGATCAGAAGATGATAAAATTCTTGAACAGGTGTAGAGAGAAGCAAATTAAACTCAATTTGGAAAAATTCAGAATGAAAATGACTGAAGTTCCATACATTGGACATCTGCTAACCTCAAATGGTTTGAAAGTAGATCCTGAAAAAGTGAAGGCTGTACAAGAAATGCCAACACCTACAGATGTACGAGGAGTTTTGCGGTTCCTGGGTATGGTCAATTACCTTTCTAAATTCTGTAAGCATCTCTCAGACATGCAGTGTTCTCCCCAGAATTTTTTCCCAGCCGGGTGGTATGAAAAAGTAGCCGGGTGGGGTTGGATTTCATAAGGGGGGGGGGGGGGGGGAATAGTTTGTGTGGTGAAAAATGAGTGTGGCCATAACATCACATGGGTGGATAGAATGATAAATATGCAGAAACTGCATGATTCTATTTATTAGCATACCATTTTGCAATGCCAAATGCTGCAACAATCACCCCCAATTACCTAATGCAGCCATTATGACTATCAGATAAATACAGCAACAGTTACCTCCAACAACTGTCTAAGCCCCAGCACATGCATGTGAAATGACCAGCAGTACTCACACATATCACCCTTAACAAATGCCTGTATAATGACCAGCAGAAGTGACCTAGCACCCACAACATATGCTTCTATAATGACCAGCAGTAATCAACTTTGTTACCTCCCTGCAGCCTGTTCCCAGCACAGGCAAACTGAACTGCTGCAGTTTACAGATTATACTGATCACTCTCCTGTAATACAACATGCAGACACTCACCTCGCTGGACAGGGCAACGGGGGTCCAGCAAGAAGCCGCACGGCAAAGTTTCCAGCTCTGAGTTAGTAAATGTAGCTGCAAGACTCCTGTTGCCGTGCTCCCTTCCTCACCTCCTCCAGAACTAGCCATAGTTGTTTGTTATGAAGATGCAGGACTTCTCGGGAGGAGGGGGGGAGGTGCAGAGAGAGAGAGAGAAGAGAGAAACTTGAAGCTGCTGCCTAGGGAAGAAAGAGTTCACAGCGCAGAGTATGCCGGGAGATGTAGTTCCCAGACTCAGCTCTGCATTAGTGAGAACAGAGAAGAGTCTACAACTCCCGAGATCCCTCACCAACAGCGCATACAAAAGATAGGGCGGCAGGATTGGTGGCTCTTGTACAACACACCACCCAGTGGGCGGAATGGGAACTACATCGGTGATAAGTCCCACGGCCAGGATGTTAATTTGTACGTTTTCCCGGTACAAATATGAGCACAGGACAAGCGATCCAGCACCTGGGCGGTGCTTCAAAACAGCCGGGCGGCCCGCCCACTTAAACAGCCCTGGGGAGAACACTGGACATGTGTGAGCCGTTGAGACAGTTAACCCATAAAGATGTACTCTGGGAATGGACAGACATACAGGAGACTGCATTCCAAGAGGTGAAGAAAGCGATTGCAGACACAGCCACCCTTAAATACTTTAACCCAGAGGAAGCCGTGGTATTGCAATGTGATGCTTCAGAAACAGGCCTTGGAGCCACATTAATGCAGAGAAAACAGCCTATTGCTTTTGCAAGCAGAGCTCTCACACCTACAGAACAGGCTTATGCACAAATTGAGAAAGAACTACTGGCAGTGCTATTTGGGATGGAAAAATTTCACCAATATACCTATGGACGACAGGTACAAGTGCATTCAGATCATAAGCCTCTGGAGATTATTACAAAGAAGTGGACTACTTACAAGACACAAGGGCAAAGACTATGATCAAGAAACTGAAAGCGCATTTTGCAAGGTATGGCATTCCGGAGATTGTATTCTCTGATAATGGGCCTCAGTTTACCTCAGACGACTTTAAACAATTCAGCAGGGTATGGGATTTTCATCACCAAACTTCATCACCTGGATATCCTCAAAGCAATGGCAAAGCAGAGTCAGCAGTAAAGACAGCCAAAAGACTGATGCAGAAAGCAGAACAGGCTGGCACAGATGTTTATTTGAGTTTGCTGGATTATAGAAATACACCCAGTCAAGGCCTGGAGACTAGTCCAACACAGAGACTTATGAGCAGGCGCACTAGGACTCTATTACCAACCATGAGTCGTCTGTTGAGACCAAAACTTGTGGAGAACTGCAAAGAAAAACTGCAGAGGAATCAAAGTCGACAGGCATTGTACTATGATAAGTCAGCCAAAGATCTACCTGAGCTCCAGAGAAATGATACAGTACGCGTTCAGCCAATGAACAAGTATCAAAAACAGTGGCATAAGGCAAAAGTTGTGGGGAAATTAGGATCTCGGTCCTATGAAGTGATAACAGAGGAAGGAAGAAAACTGAGAAGAAATCGGAGGCATTTAAGAAAGACTGAGGAGAGATTCAGGATGAGGCCAAGTGAGCCAGATTGGGACAATTACACTAATCCATCTACATCTGCAGATATAGAAGCAACAAGAGCAACACAAGGAGAAGAGCAGAGCGAGACTGCAGTTGGCAGAGAGATGGCAGTAGACAGTGGTCTGCCTGTATCAGCACAAGAACATGGACAGGCACCTTATGTAACACGAGCCGGCAGAACAACTAGAAAACCAGCTCATATGAACGATTATGTTTAATGTACAAACTTTGTAGACAGATCAGTATAGCTAGAGTTTTGGTTGAATTTTATACTGTTTTGTGTTTACCTTTTTTCAGTTAAAAGAGAAAGGATGTAGCAATATGTAGTATTGCCGTTTAGCCACTAGATGTCTCACTACTGTTATTAAGGATTCAGTTTTCTACAACTTGTTGGTTCCTCCCTGTGTATGTAAAGGACACAGGCTTGTGTGATAAGCATGATTAAAGCCTCTCAGTTATAATCTACAATGCGTGTCTGCAAATAGAAGAAACCTAACATAACAAACATTACCGACAGTTTTTTTCTTCTAAAACTGTTCTAACCAACAGAGGAACTGTTCTGCATGATAGTAAGAAATTTCCCAAATCCTACGTAATAGTGGCAGTTTAGCAGTTTAGCGTGGATTTCTAGAGCTGCACTACAATTAAGAAACGTGCAAGTCTGGGGGCAGCACCAGGCAGAAACAGGAAGTGAAGAGAGTGCCTGGCCAACCTATACTGGGGGCAACTGTACCAGGCTAACCTATACTGGGGGCAACTGTACCTAGCTACCAATACTGGGGGCACCTATACCTGGCTACATACCTCTGTTGAGGGTGTTTTTTCAGGGGGCTCACGTCAGCTATGGCATGCAGTGCAAATTGTCAGGTGCTGTACGATCACTCCAACTTGGGGGGGGGGGGGGGGGGAGGGTAGGGGTGTTGCGGGTGCATCCTCACAAGTTTGCCTCAGGCAGCAAGCAGTCTAGAACCGGCCCAGTGTCTGGCTGGACTTCCTGGTTCTGAGGATCAGTCATGTCCCTGTCAGATCCCCTGGCCCATACCATGCCCCTCCCATGCGGTCCAAACCTCACCCGAGTCTGATGGGGCCATCACCTAGCTTCTTCAACAAGGTAAAGACCAGGCAGCTGTCAGGTAGGAAGAGGAAGATAGTTGTGTTTAAAGATAGATTCTCACTTAAACACAGGGCTTGGTAGAGCTCCGCAAAGAGCTGGTGCTGCTGACGTAATAGAGATACCTAATTTGCAGCCATCCTGCCAAACAGGCAAGAAGACCCCTACAGTGTCTTTTTATAAAAGCAATCAATCTCACATCAAGGGGTTTATACACAGAATAGAGGATTCTCTGTCCCGGCGTGCCTGCACAGGGCTTGAAAAACCTTTGTGAGCGGAGTAGGACTTAAATGCGACTGTAAAGTGCAGCTGCTGCCTCTCTGCTCTGAGCATCCTTGTTGCGACACACAGCAGGTTGCCCAGCGCCTTGGTACGGGCAGAAGCAGCTTTTCTTTGTAAAAATACTTCAGTTTCCAGGAAAGAGTCAAGGACGGCCGCCAAAAGCTGAACACCCTGCAGCTATTGATACAACTGGGGACATTTAGGAAAAAATAGGCAGCAAAGCACTTACCGGGGCAGTTTATTTAATTAGAAGAAAGGAAAGTAAAATCTGTTCCTGCTAATTTTAGACACAGCAAATGGTTTGCAACAGGCAAGTCGCCGGCTCATGTAAAAACCTCTCTGCAGCCTGAAAAAAGAATGGGAGGTTAAACGCAAATTTATACTTTGCTAGAAAAAAATACAAAAAACTAAATAAAAAATTGCTGTGCCATATGCCAGTGCTGCACAAGTCGTTTTGCATTTTAATCTTATTATTAATGAATATCATATTACCGTATATTTCCTCGTCTCATTCAGCTCTTCCTCTGCTGTTCCTCTATGTCAAACTCATTGGTTACCAATTAACCAGAGGATCCAGTGCAATCCCTTATGCCTGGTACACACGATACAATTTCCTGCCAGATAGACCGGTTGAATCGATAATTTCTGACAGGTCCGATCTGATTGCCGATCGTTTTTTCTTATCAATTTTCCGATAACTTCTATACAAAATTGGTCAGAAAAACAATTGGAAATCAGATTGGACCTGTCGGAAATAATCGATTCAACCCATCCATCTGATGGGAAATTGCATGGTGTGTACTAGGCATTAACCCTAACCTACAAAGCTCTCCCCAATCTCTCTCCCCTGTACATCTCCTCACTGGTTTCCAGATACCGACCCAACAACAATCTCTGCTCTGCACATGACCTGCTGTTGTCCTACTCTAGTCTAGAACTACCGCCTTGCATTCATGTATACAAGATTTCACAAGACCTTCACCCCTCCTCTGGAATGCCCTTCCACAGCACATCAGTCACACCCCAACCCTTGATATCTTTAAACGCTCCCTGAAAACTCACTTTTCCCGACAAGCATATGCTCTACCTTAGGCCATTTCCCCTTTGGCCTAGTCCACACTAGGTCCGGAAATCTGTGGCTGCGTTTTTCAGCCCTGATGAAAAACGGAATCCCGGATACGAAGGGTAAAAATAGCAGCCGTCCTCACCCGAGAAAAAAACGGATCCGTCTGCGTTTGCAGGGACCCGTTTTCAAAACCTGAACGGAAGGTCCGGAATTGCTGCATGTTTACGGACCACGGATACACAGATGGGTAGAGAAAAGCAATGGGAAAACGCAACTCCATCTCCACAGGCAAAATAGCACCAAAAACGGATGAAAAAACGGATAGCCTGAACTTTATTATTGGCCCAAAAACTCCTCCCACTACCTTCCTAATGATAGAGACGTTTTCTGCCTTTTTTGGGGGGTAAAAAACTGAACGGAAACTAATGCAAAACTGATGCACTTTTTTTGAAAACGGATCAGTTTGCGGTCTGGTGGTACTTCCCCTGATACCGGACTGCAGCGTCCGTGCTGCAACCGTGCCTAGTGTGGACCTAGCCTTTGTCCTAAGGCCAAGTTGCACTCCTTCTAGATAACCTAAAACACACCGCCTCGAGGTATGATTATTGTATACTACCCCTCCTCTTGTCCCCCCCCCCCCCCCTCCCCTATTACTTTAAATTGTAAGCTAGCATGTGTTCCAATTTTCTCTGACCTTCCAAAAACACACAACTAGGTTAATTCCACCTAAACTGGCCATAAAATATGGCAGAGACATCGGAGTAGCAGTCACTAAATATGAGTAAATGTTATGTGTGCACCTATAATTTACTGGGCGCCACGCAATCTATGTAGTGCGTTACACAGATAACTTTGCTTGCTCTATACATGCAATGCCTACGTAGATTGTGTGAGGCCCAGCAAACTCATTTTTTGTGAATACACCACATTATAGTGTGGGACTTGCTGAGAGACAGAGAGTAATGTAAATTGTCCAGTGTGCTTTTTCCCCTCCGCTGTCAACCTCTTAAACTCACTTCCATGCCCCCCCCCCCCCACACACACACACACACACACACACACACTTTCCTTTTAGGATTGTGGTTAAATAAATGGCTGTGGTTATGTCTAGCAAAGCACTGCTGTTATGCTCCTTATAGTGGATTGCTTATACAATACAATTTGCTGTTTTATTGTGCTTATTATATTGTATCCTGTTTAATTACCTCTCACTCATCTTATACCCTGGTCTGTTCTGGCCCACACATAGGGATGATCAATGAGATACAAATATTTCAGAGTTGATGCAAAATTATGCAGCTTCAAAATGCACCAATCAATTTAAACGTGGGTTTAAAGGGCAACTGAAGTGAGAAGGATATGGAGGCTGCCATATTCATTTCCTTTTAAACAATGCCAGTTGCCTGGCAGTCCTGCTGATCTATTTGGCTGCAGTAGTGTCTGAATCACACCATAAACAAGTATGCAGCTAATCTAGTCCGATCTGACAATAATGTCAGAAACACCTGATCTGCTGCATGCTTGTTCAGGCCTGGAACCCACTGAAATCAGCAAACGCAAAACGCAACCGCTAGCGTTTTGTCTGAGCGGTTTGCAAGCGGATTAATGCGCGTTTTTGGTTGTGTTTTGCAACATTGTATTTTTTTGCCCAGCGGGTGCGTAGCGTTTTGCGTTTTGCGTTTTTATCCTGATTGGTCCTGTGAATTATTTTTCATTTTGTTACAGTGTGCTGAACCGCAAAACGCTAGCAAAACCGCTCAGTTTAGGTTTTGCTGAGCGTTTCTGCTAGCGTTTCAATACTTTACATTGAAGCGCTAACGCTCCCAAAATGCTGCAGGTCCTGCGTTTGCGTTTCTGGGAAACGCAAACGCTCCTGTGGAAGTTGCCACATCCATTAACATTAGCCCAGCGTTTTGGCAAACTGCTAGCGTATCGCAGTGCTGCCAAAATGCTGCCAAAAGCGCTCCTGTGGGTTCCAGCCCTCAGGGTCTATGGCTAAAAGTATTCGAGGCAGAGGATCAGAAGGACAGCCAAGCAACTGGTGTTGTTTAAAAGGAAATAAATATGGCAGCCTCCATATCCCTTCTTTGGGCTGGTGCACACCAGAGCGGTTCTGGAGCGGTTTTTAAAATGCTTGCAGGGGGAAAACCGCTTGGCTAATGAAAGTGAATGGGCTGGTGCACACCAGAGCTGTTCGTTTTTCCCCCAAATGCAAACTCCTGTCCTGCAGCATTTTTTTAGATTTCTGAGGCGTTTCTGCCTCAATGTTAAAGTATAGGAGAGAGGAAAACCGCTCTGAAAAACACTCGTTTTTGTTACAGAAGCAGTTCAGTAACAGCTTTAGGCTGCTTTCTCACCAAGACGTTGCGTTTAGGGGACGTTATAGGGCACATAACGTGCCCCTAACGCAACGCCTGGTGATGTTGGAGCAGGACACTACCAAGAGCCGCGTTACAATCAGCTCTTGGTGCGCCTGCTCTGTCGGAGGCGCTGCGGAGACCACGTGAGCGGAGCTCTCCGCATCACGTGGTCCCGCCAGCCAATCAGCGGCCACTCCAAGAAGTAAACACTGCAAGCGCAGTGAATGTCAAATAGCCATGTGCCTGGCTACGTAGTGGCGTCTCCCCGCCTCCTCTCCGGCCCTTAAATTAAAAAGAAAACCCAAACTGAGCATGTGCAAACAGTCTAACACGGCTTAAGCCGCTACCACGCACAGTATGCTGCACTTCAAACGAACGTGCAGCGTTACTGTGTAACGCAACGTGGGCACTGTGAACAGCCCATTGATTTTTCATTGCTGTGCGGTGAGGTGCGTTACAGACTGATCTGCTACACAAAAACGCTCCAAAAAACGCTAGGCATGTTTAGAAAACCTCTCTATACAGAGAATCGCTCTGAAAATCTGCCTCAAAAACAATCTGCTTCAAAAACCTCTAGCGTTAGCAGATCTGCTAGAGGTTTTTGGTGTGCACTGGCCCTCTCTTCAGTTGCCCTTTAAATTGATTGGTCAATTTTCAAACTGCATACATTTGCATCAACTCACAAATACTTGCATCTCATTGATTATCCCTACCCACGCATGTGCCAAAACCAATTCCAGGCACGACCCAGTCATGCTTGGCCAAAAGATTTGATTCTAATTACAAAGTTGCAGAAGAAGTATCAGCACTACAAAAAAGTATAAAATAAAATAGATAAATAAATAAGATCAGTTACAGCTAAATGGATTTTGTAAAGTGGCTCCGCTGAGCACAGACGCAGCGCCATGGAGCACACGGCCGAGTCAGTGACCCGTTTCATTGCCAGCGATATTGCCTGGCACACGTCCTAGTCTCGTGTCTGCTTTGTGCTGTCACTGGTATGGAGCTCGTCAGTCTTTTGTCTCACTAATGACAGCGGCACTTGTGATGTGTCTATAATTATGTCTTCCCATGTACCGCACATGCCCATTGTGCAGAATCCTGGTAATTACCATATTTTATAAATATTGCTGGGAATAAATCTTGCAGATCGGTAAATGTCAGCGTCATTATTTTCTTCATTCAACCAGCAGACAATTTGATAATGTCTTTCACTAGCAGTCAGTTCTCCTGCAGGCCGCTGCCAGTTAATAGGGTTTGTGGATTTTAACAGTTTTTTGTTTGTTTTTTTAAATAATGGTTTGGTAACAGAACTGTGGGTTTAATGAGCTGGCGATTTCAAATAAGGGTCCTGATGTCTATGAGAACTCACAGAGAAGCATTAGATCTGATGTATCGGCTTTGATTTGCAGACGTCACTTTTTGTCATGTCACATGATCGCGACCACCTGAGATGGCCCGAGGCCTTGTTCCCAGTATAGGTGTTTTTGTAAAATTTAAATTTTCAAAATCGCCCTGAAAGCGCTTGTGCAATGATTTTCTATGAGAGTTCATACCAGAGCGGTTTGTTTGCGATCCGCTTTGAACAGCGGTGCATGAGCCATTTTTGAGGCGATTTGCCTCAATGGAAGGTATAGGAAAAATGCAAAACGCTCACAAAATCGCTTTGGCAAGCGATTGGGTGAGCGTTTAAAAAAAAAAGACATTGTATTTATTTTTCCCGGATTTTTATCCGGATCAAAAAATGCAAGCGTTCTGCAAAAGCGCTTACAAAAAAACGCCCACAAAAACGAGCAAATGCGCAGAAAATCGCCAGTAAACTTTAAAAAAAGCAAAAAAAAAGCCCACCGCGGACGGACATGCGAGCTGAACGCAATGTGAACAAGGCCTGAATGTATGTATTTATACTTACCTGGGACTTCCTCCAGTCCCGTGAGGTGTGTGGGTTCCCTCGCCGTCCTCTACGATTTTGTGTTGTGGCCCCCGGTAATCCGGCCAGCCACGCATGCACGGCTTCTGCGCATGCACGGCCTGGCTGTGTGTGCGCACCCCACCCCCCTCGCGCTCCCACAGCCAGGAGTGTTCTGCACCTGCATAGTAGTACCGCGCAGGCGCAGAACACTCCTTGGGACGGGAATGTGGCGGGCCTCGCATGTGCCGAAGCACATGACTGGCCAGATTACCGCTGGCCATAGCACAAGAAGCGGAGCGGCCGGCGAGGGAGCCCACTCACCTCATGGGGCTGGAGGAAGCCACAGGTAAGCATAAATACACACATTAAAGGGAAGATCCGCGGTGGGGGAAAAAAAAATAAAAATGCACATCCACTTACCTGGGGCTTCCTCCTGCCCGTGGCAGGCAGGACATGCCCTCGGCGCCGCTCCGCAGGCTCCCAGTGGCGCACCCGACCTGGCCAGGCCGGCTGCCAGGTCGGGCTCTTCTGCGCTCCAAAGTGCTCACTGGTGAGCGCTGACATCATCGGACGTCCTTCGGGCTGTACTGCGCAGGCGCAGAACTACTGCGTCTGCTCAGTACAGCCCGGAGCACGTCCGATGATGTCAGCGTGCCCGCGTGAGGCGCATTTTGGAGCACAGAAGAGCCCGACCTGGCAGCCGGCCTGGCCAGGTCGGGTGCGCCACCGGAGGCGACTGGGAGCCTGCAAAGCAGCGGCGAGGGCACGTCCTGCCTGCCACGGGCAGGAGGAAGCCCCAGGTAAGCGGATGTGCATTTTTATTGTTTTTCTCCCCACCGATGATCTTCCCTTTAAAGGGAACCTAAAGCGAGAGGCATATACTGCAGAGCAGTGATCTGCAAACTTGGCTCTCCAGCCATTAAGGAACTACAAGTCCCACAATGCATTTGCCTTTATGAATCATGACTGTGGCTGTCAGATATGGAGGCTGCCATATGTATTTGCTTTTAAACAACACCAGTTGCCTGGTTCTCCTGCTGATTCTCTGCCACTAGTACTTTTCGCCTTAGACCCTGAACAAGCATGCAGCAGATGAGGCGTTCCTGACATGATTGTCAGATCTGACAAGATTAACCACATGCTTGTTTCAGGTGTGATTCAGACACAACTGCAGCCATATAGATCAGGTAACTGCCAGGCAACTGCTATTGTTTTAAGGAAATAAATATGGCAGCCTCCATATTCTTCTTACTTCAGTGGTCCTTTAAAGAGACTCCGTAACAAAAATTGCATCCTGTTTTTTATCATCCTACTAGTTCCAAAAGCTATTCTAATGTGTTCTGCTTTACTGCAGCACTTTCTGCTATCCTTATCTCTGTAATAAATCAATGTATCTTTCCCCAGTCAGACTTGTCGGCCTGTGTCTGGAAGGCTGCCAAGTTCTTCAGTGTTGTGGTTCTGCTATGAACTCCCCCTTCCAGGCCCTTTATGCACACTGCCTGTGTATTATTTAGATTAGAGCAGCTTCTCTCTTCTCTCTTATCTTTTACAAGCTGGATAAATCGTCCTCTGAGCTGGCTGGGCTTTCACATACTGAAGAATTACAGACAAGGGCAAAGCTGTTTGCAGGAGAAAAACAAGCAGCCTGAAACTTCAGTGCATGAGAACTGCAGGGGGGAAGAAACACACAATGATCTCTTGAGATTCAAAAGGAAGGGTGTATACAGCCTGCTTGTGTATGGATGTATTTTTCTGTGTGGACATACTGTACATCAACCTACTTCCTGTTTTGGTGGCCATTTTGTTTGTTTACAAACAAACTTTTTAACCACTTTACCCCCGCGCGTACGTATTTCTCCGCCCCTTTTTCCATCCTTTAAAAACCAGGGACGGAGAAACACGTACTTTCCGCGTTCCCGACGCTGCCCGCGCTCCCGCTCGTAAACACGCCGCCCGCCGCTAGTAAACACGCCGCCGCCCGCTCGCCCAGAGATCAATGAACGGGAAAATCCATTCCCGTTCGTTGATCTAAGCCCCGCAATGATCAGCTGCTCTCCTATGGGCAGCGCGATCATTGTGAGAAAAAACTCACGTGTCCAGCCTCCTTATTCTTCCTCCAAGCTTCCGGAAGGAAGCTTGGAGGTCGCATTAAAACAAAAAGTTACTGTGGCCATCTTGTGGCCAAATAGTGAACTACACCCTACACATTTTTCACATACAAATAAATGACTTTTTCACATAAAATTAACTCATTACCTCCCACACTCCCCATTTTTTTTTTTTTTGTAATTAAAAAAAAAATTAAAAAATTTACAATTAAAAAAAATACATAAATAGTTACCTTAGGGACTGAACTTTTTAAATATTTATGTCAAGAGGGTATAACACTGTTACTTTATAAACTATGGGCTTGTAATTAGGGATGGACGCAAAACTGAAAAAAATGCACCTTTATTTCCAAATAAAATATTGGCGCCAAACATTGTGATAGGGACATAATTTAAATGGTTTTATAACCGGGACAAAAGGGCAAATACGTTTCATGGGTTTTAATTACAGTAGCATGCATTATTTAAAAACTATAATGGCCGAAAACTGAAAAATAATTATTTTTTTCCCCACATTTTTCCTATTTTCCCATTAAAACACATTTAGAAAAAAATAATTCTTGGCATAATGTCCCACCTAAAGAAAGCCTAATTGGTGGCGAAAAAAACAAGATATAGTTCATTTCATTGCGATAAGTAATAATAAAGTTATAGACGAATGAATGGAAGGAGCGCTGAAAGGTGAAAATTGCTCTGGTGCTCAGGGGGTAAAACCCCTCAGTGGTGAAGTGGTTAAAACTGTTTTTAACCACTTTTAATGTGGCGAGGAGCGGCGAAATTGTGACAGAGGGTAATAGGAGATGCCCCCTAACGCACTGGTATGTTTACTTTTGTGCGATTTTAACAACACAGATTCTCTTTAAGGTCGCCATCCATACCTTTAGATCGACCATTAGATAGATCCCACTCTGCTCAAATTTGAACAGAGGGATGTATTGTCCGTACACTGCACACAGATTTCCATCTATTGGAAATTGTCCTGCCGCCACCCCCAACTGTATATCTGTCCCCCCTGTGACCATGTGCAGTGTTAAAGGCCTACCTGTCACATGTTGGTGCTAAACCTGGCAAGGTATTTTCAAGGTATTATAAACTATAGGAGGAGCAGCTTCTGCAGCTGGTCCAGAGCAGCGGGGAGACCTGTCGTCTTACCCTCCCTTCTTCCAATACAAGGGTTGCCCCACCAGAGCAAATTTGGTTAATATCACACTTGGGTGGGAGGAGCCACAGTGACTGCACTTGCACGATTCCTAGCAGATGGACCTTCATGTCATTGGAGTCACCACAAAAGGAGGAAGATTAAGGGAAGGGGGTTATGAACATTTTGTAGGAAGTCTCCATGATTTGTAGTCATGCTCTTGTACATATCACTACTTTTTGGAGTAGTTACAGGTGCTACTCCATTAAGCCATTTAGTTACATGAGGCTTCTCAACTAGCGATGGCAAGAACAGATCCTGTGTAGTGACCTCAGGGCTACTTCCAGATCCCCGGGGTGCGCAAGCGTGGCGGCGTGCGTCCTTGATCGCCTACCTGCAGCCTGGAGCACCATGCACATGAGGTCCTGTAGAGCGCTCACAACATGTGCAGCCAGGCCATTTCGTTTTTTTTAAGGTAACTACTCTCAGTTACATAAAATAATATCTGAAAGCTTTCCCCGCATGTAAAAACATTTACTTTCACTGCAGAGAGCAGGAGAAACTCGCTGATCTCTGGCTAATCGGTAAATGTAATCATTGCTGGCAAGACTCTCTGCCTGTGTCTTCACTCTGCCTTCCTCCCTTTTCTGCTGACGTGTCTCCGCTGTTGCCAGGGCGATGTGCGAATTCAGCTGACACAGGCAGCGAGTGTCTCCCGGCCGACAATGATTACATTTGGCAAAAAGACAGGCAAGCCTGTACTATAAGCAAACATTTGTACACACAGGGAAAGCTTGGGTATGCTTTCAAATATTTGTTTATGTACTTAGTATTAACTGAAATTTTAGTTTTCAGAGTTTAATGTGAGAACTACGGTGATCCACTTTTTTTCTCACGCCATCTCTTTTTTCTGTTTTTTTACATAAATGTGCCCCAGTGTCTGAATGCTAGTTCTAGGTTGAAAAAAATCATAATATAGAGTATATAATGAAATGATAATATAAAATGGCCATATGCTGAAGTGACTTTTAATGTGGACTGAGAGCTGTTCCTACTAGAAATGCTATTATCAGCCCTAATAAGGATCATCAGTGGAGTGAATGATCCAGTAATTGCAAAGAACCCCTCCTGTGAAAATGAGCTGGCAAGTGGCAACTGCTTGGTTTTACAGTGTACTTCGTAAGTGTTATAATACTAGAACACTACTGAAATATGGCATACAGTAGTCTTTGCTCTTTGTCAGCCCTCTATGCTGTACAACTGAAGTCAGGGTTTAGGACATGTGAGGCTGGATTATCCTGCATACTCCATGCCGCTATATCATAAAGCATGTGTTTAATAAAAGCTCAGAGGCACTTTGTTATCCTGAACATTTTGTCTTCATCCGTTCTCTTTATCCAGCCACAATATGACTACGAAGTTTCTGGATCTGCATCTTAACTTGTTGACTCCCACATGATCAGTACTCCTCTCCCCTCCCTACCCCAATTTCTGATGACTCATGCTGACCGGTCTCTTAACTTGGGAAAGAAGGCAGCAAGCATCATCAGGAGGGAGGGGGTAAGAAGCAATCCGTCTGCATAAGTAGACATAAGTGATCTGCAGGATTTACTGCACTGTTCACATGGTGGATAGATGACACATGCATTTTTCTTTTCTTTTTTTCTTTCACGCCTAAAAGACTTTAGGCGTGATAACCTTTGCACCGCTGAGTTAGCACCGCTTTGTGCTGGTTTTCACGCGCAAAGTCCCGCGCGTAAAGTTTTGCGCGCGCAATCGGCAAAGCGTTTGCATACTGCATTCGCCTACTAGAATATGCAGGATCTAAGGCTACCTCCCTGCCATTCCTGCAGGAGTTGGCGCACGCAAAACTTTGCATCTTAACAGGGGCACAGCGTGTAGGCCTCCTTGTGCCTCCAAGAAATGGGGGGCAGTGCAAACGCCCCCACAAAAGCAACCATTGCCCGGGAGTGCCGCAACTGCCCCTCAGGAAGGGGGGGAACGAGAGCACATGGATGGTACACCCCCCAGACGTGGCCTACGCCTAGGGAGGACCATCCATACTGCCCCCCCCCCCCCCCCCAAAGGAAAGATTCTCTACTTCTGCGTTACTTACTTACCTGTAGTGCACAATGCGCATCCTGGGAGCAAACACACCAATGATGGGGCGAGGGGGGGGGGGGAGCGCAGACAACCCCCCCCTCGATGCACTGCCACTGCTAGGGGACCTATCCGCACCCCCCCCCCCCCACCACAACACCCCCAAAGACAACAGTACATGGCTGGATGGTGTAATGGTTAAGGGCTCTGCCTCTGACATGGGAGACCAGGGTTCGAATCTTGGCTCTGCCTGTTCAGTAAGCCAGCACCTATTCAGTAGGAGACCTTTGGCAAGTCTCCCTAACACTGCTACTGCCTATAGAGCGCGTCCTAGTGGATGCAGCTCTGGCGCTTTGAGTCTGCCAGGAGAAAAGCGCGATATAAATGTTCTGTGTTTGTTTGTTTGTTTACATACAATGCATACTACAGAAGAGTGAAAGGTGTGTGCTTCTAACATTTCTTGGGGGCACAAGGCGGCCTACACGCGGCACCCCTGCTGAGATGCAAAGTTACAGGAATAGCAGGGAGGTAGCCTTAGGCCACATACAGACATCAGACCATAGTCTTTGGAAAATGAAAGATCACAGACCAATCTTACCACCCTTCCTGTAGTATAAGAGCCATACTCTACACAGTCTTTTCTATGGAGCTGAACTGCACATCAGGAAAAAATCTTGGCAAAATGCTGCACACACAGATTCTGTACAGACACAAAAGATCAGTATCTGCAAAAGATCTGTCCCTGCCAAAAATCCATTCCTGCAAATTGCAATGATAGTCTATGAGATCTGCAGATCATCATACACACATGATTTAACTGACATTCATCTGCAAATCAGATCCACCAGGATGGATTTTCAGATCTGCAGATCTGCAGATGAATGTCAGTTAAATCATGTGTGTATGATGATCTGCAGATCTCATAGACTATCATTGCAATTTGCAGGAATGGATTTTTGGCAGGAACAGATCTTTTGCAGATACTGATCTTTTGTGTCTGTACAGAATCTGTGTGTGCAGCATCTTGCAAAGATTTTTTCCTGATGTGGAGTTCAGCTCCATAGAAAAGACTGTGTAGAGTATGGCTCTTATACTACAGGAAGGGTGGTAAGATTGGTCTGTGATCTTTCATTTTCCAAAGACTATGGTCTGATGTCTGTATGTGGCCTTAGATCCTGCATATTCTGGCAGGCGAATGCAGCATGCAAATGCTTTACCATTTTAATTAGACGAGAGTCAGTTTAAATTAGTCAATAGACTTGAGGCAGCCAGTATATAAGTCAGGTGAAGACTGGTTAGAAGCACACACCTTTCACTCTTCTCTAGTATCCTCTTTAAAGGAATACTATCGATTCACATATTTTTTTCAATTGACACAGGAATTGTTTGGGAAGTGCTGACAAGTACTGGTGTATACATTTTAGTAGCAACTTCTTTGTTTACAGTTATCAAAATACTTTCAAACTTTACTGACAACTGAGGACAGAATGAGCTATGAGGAGAGGAGAAATTCCCCTCACACTTGATCAGTTAACCCTGTGTGTAACTCTGTGTGTGACAGAGAAGAGAGCTCCCAACAGCTGCAGCTTCTGTGTCCTGTGTTTCTGACTGAAGTGTCTGAAGAGAGCAGAGGAAATGTAACTAATTGTCACAGCTTTTCATACTGTTTTTGCTTTCAGAGTTTGATATGTTTGAGATTTGCTTTCTGTAGTCTGATATGCAACTCTGACTGTGCATTGAAGCAGACACCCCTTCTGCAATTGATTTGTCCCAATATAGCTAAATTCTACCCTCAATAAAATTACAGCTTTTGCCTCTGATATTTAACATGAAAAGTAGGAAAATGTTTACACAGCTACTTAGACATTATTTGTACATTGTGATTTTAGAACACTTGGGTATTGATAGTATTCCTTTAAGTATGTTTAGGGATTCTTTTTATTGTTTTCAAGTGGTGGTGGGGGGGGGGGGGGGGGCTGCTCTGACTTTGTAATGTTGGTTGACCATATTGACTCAGTAATTTCCGAAGTAGCTCATGAGCTGAGAAAGTGAGGCCACCCCTGGTGTACGCAATACTATAGTTTTTTTTATCTCAAAGTAAAAAATAATTACTTTTCTATTCAAAATAATAAAGTGCCCGTGATTCTGATTAACCTTCTTCATTCATCTACAATGTGCATTTCCAGCTCCGCTCCTCATCCCTCCACATCGCTCTCCCAGCAGCCCGGAGGACGCCGCATCAAGTAATGAGGAAAACAGGAAATCTAAGCCGGGTCCACAAAGGTTAGGAAAGAATCTTCTTTCATGCCGGTTTTCAGACGTCAGTGTAATTAGCCACCTCTAAAAAGTCATTTATTTCAGAAAGTGTCCTAATTGAGCTATTTAAATCGATCATATTACATTTTGATTCAGAGTTAATGGTTAGCAATGAGAGATTTGTATGGGCACACCCACGTCATTGTGCGGAATATGCAGATAAGCCATTCATTCCCACAGCAAAGTCTTCTGGGTATTCTGTTGAATGGCAGCCCTTTACATATAAAGAAAATATATTCCTACTAATTATCTACATCAAAGTTGGTTGGATAGACTGAGGGAATGGGTTAGGCCACTGCAACACGGATGCGCTGGAAACTGCAGATGAAAAAGTTCCACAATCTTTATACTAAAGATGGATGGATGAGGTAAAAAAAAGCACCTTAAAGAGAGCCTGAGGTAGACTCCTAAAATAAAATAAAATAAAAAAATAGGCTACCTGATCCGGGGTTGGGGGGGGGGGGGGGGGGGGAGGAATCTGAGCGCATCAGGTAGCCGCAAGAAAACACTGCTCCCTGCCGCTCCTGTGACTTCTGGGTCACGACGCTGAAATGATAGACGGTCTCTCATTCACAGCATGCAGGGAGGCGGGGGAGCAGCAGGGGGTGCGGCCAAGGGGACAGAGCTGCCCAATGGCAGCTCTGGAAACCCTGTTGGAACGCCCCTGGCGGGCGTTTTGAAGAAGAAATCCCTCTCCCCTTTCATAGTTACATACTTTGGCTGAAAAAAGACATTTGTCCATCAAGACCAACCAGAATTTTTTAAAAATAATAAATAAAACACCATCCTGAACCTGCATGCATCCCAGTTGACCCAGGGGAAGGTAAAAACCTTACAAGGCCTGTCCAAGCAGTGCAGAAACTATGGAAAGATGCATATCATTTTAAAGCTCTCTTTCTCCTCTTTCCAATGATATATAAACCGCCGCCCTACGCCTTTTAGTTTTCGCTATTTGCGCGATTGAAATTGCTGCGGCAGCGATTTCAATCGTGAAAATAGAGAAAACTAAAAGGCGTAGGGCGACAATTTAGGTGTCGCCAGAAAGAGGAGAAAGAGAGCCTTAAAATGATATCCATCTTTCCATAGTTACTTGTATTACACAGGACGACACCTTCCCCAGTGTCAGCAGCTCCATTCAGCAAAAAAAGTCGCCCTGTGTAATACAAGTAACTATGGAAAGATGGATATCATTTTAAAGCTCTCTTTCTCCTCTTTCTGGCGACACCTAAATCGTCGCCCTACGCCTTTTAGTTTTCTCTATTTTCTCGATGGAAATTGCGGCCGCGGCAATTTCAATCGCGAAAATAGCGAAAACTAAAAGGCGTAGGGCAGCGGTTCCATAGTTTCTGCACTGCTCGGAGTCCCTTTAAAAGTGAAAAACTCCTTCCCGATGGCAGTCAGATAAATCCCTGGATCAACACTTCCGGGAATTACCCAATAATTAGCCGTGGATGCCCTTCAATGCAAGGAAAGCATCCAAGTCCTCTTTAAAGAAAACCTGAACTGAACATTAAGGCTAATTTCACACCAGGACGTTGCGTTAGAGGGGGCGTTAAGGTCGCATAACGTCCCCCTAACGGAACGCCTGGTGGTGCTGGATCTGGACGTCAGAGTGAGCCGCGTTGTGCAGCTCACTCTGGCGTCAGTGATGCCGTGATGCGCACTCTTGTGCGCATGCGGCATCACGTGGTCCCGCCGGCCAATCGCCGCACAGAGCGGCTGCTCCAGGAAGTAAACACTGCACGTCATAATGTGCAGTGCATATTAATTAGCCATGTGCCTGGCCGCTCTCCGCTCCTCCCCAACATTACTGAGCATGTGCAAGCAGTCTAACGCGGCTCAGCCGCGTCCAAAGTACTGCATGCAGTACGTTGCCTTGTGACGCAGCGTTACAATGTAACGCAACGTCCGCACTGTGAACAGCCCCATTGATTTTTCATTACTGTGCGGTGGGCTGCGTTACAGGCTGCTCTAACGTGCGCCTGTAACGTCCCACTGTGAAACCAGCCTTAAAGTCAAAATAACCATACACAAGTCATATTTGCCTTCCATGTAGTCTACTCCTCAGTGTCTTTCTCCTGTCCCACGTCCTGTTTGTTCACTGTGATCAAGGGAATTTTCCGTCCTCCATTTTGAAAATGGCCATTACCCATAACAGCTTCCTGGTCAGCACACAGTTAAACTGTAACATCGCCCACTTGAGCCATAGGGAAACATGGACATTACCTGGTATAGCAGTTTTCCTCTCCGCTATAACTGACAGCAACTGATATTTTACTGACAGCAACTGATATATTTCAGATCTGACAAACTATTGTCAGAACTGGAAGAGATTAACCAGCTGAGCGGTCTGGACGAGCTCAGCTCATCCAACACCGCCAGAGGCTGCCGCTCAGGCCCTGCTGGGCCGATTTTCACCAAATAAAAAGCAGCACACGCAGCCGGCACTTTGCCAGCTGCATGAAGTTGGCTGCATGAAATAGTTTTTTTTTAATTTAAAAAAACCCCTCCCGCAGCCACCCTGGCGATTTAATCAGAACGCCAGGGTGGTTAATGTCACAAGAAAATGGTGAGCTTCTGAGAGGAACTGATGGCGAGGTAACTATGTAATGTTCATTTGAAGTTACCTTATGTGTTTATTTTAAATATTTTTACTCAGTACAGGTTCTCTTTAAAGGAATCCAGAGATGAACGCTCTGGCACAAAATAAGCATATCCCCCAATAGATTTTACAAAATAAATACTATACCTGGTATTTTCGCCGTTCTGGTGTGTAGTTTTTGGTGTTTTTTACTAAAACTCCACGCAAAACACAGTTCATCAGAAAAGCATATTTAGTGGGCTTTGTGCAAAATGAAATCACCATTTCTAAAAATCTCTGAGGACTAACAAATATGGATTAAAAAAAAATATTTTTCAATATACCCTTACATTAGCAGCTCCTCCCATCTCATCACTGCTCTCTGTGATGCTGTGAATATACAGAACAGCAAAGCAGAGCCAGAAGGGGGCAGGCTTGGGCTGGAAAAGACATCAGAGACAGACAGACTCAGCAATAATGATTCCTGAGCAAAGCCAGACTGGATGCTCAGTCAGGGATTTTATCAGGGCTGTTAACAAGCAGGCTGAGCAGTGAAGGATGAAACAGAGAGCAGGGTAGGCGTTTTCTCTAATGTTCCCACTGATATATATGGTAAAATACATGAGGGTGCTTCGTCTCTGGTTCGCTTTAAATGCAGATATACAGTAGAGTTTGCAATAACTACTTCCTGGGGTAAGATGTTCCAGATTTTAACCACTCTCACTGTGAAGGACCCCTTTCTAAATAGATGGCAAAAACTTTTTTCCTCAACACACAAACCATGTCCCCTTGTCCGTTGTACAACTCTAGGGACAAAAAGCTCATCTGCCAAGCTTTTGTATTGCCCTCTGATGTATTTATAGATATTAACCAGGTCACCTCTCAGTCGCCTTTTTTCAAAGCTAAATAAGCCCAGTTTGTCCAACCTTTCTTGGTAAGTGAGATCTTCCATCCCTCTGATTATTTAATTGCCCGTCTTTATACCCGTTCTAGAAGGTCAATGTCCTTTCTATAGTGTGGTGCCCCAAACTGTATTCCATACTCCAGATGTGGCCTCACAATTTATACAGAGGGAGTCATATACTAGCATCTCAAGATATTATTTCCCTTCTTATGCATCCCAGAATTGTATTTGCTTTAGCTACCGCTGCTTGGCATTGTATACGATTACCTAACTTGTTATCAACCAGTATTCCTAAGTCCTTCTGCAAGTCTGATGTTCCCAGCTACATGCCATTTATTTTATATGATGATCTACCATTGGTACATCCAAGGTGCATGACTTTACATTTATCAACATTAAATTTCATCTGCCACGTTCCTGCCCCTATGTTGTCAAGGTCCTGTTTTAATAGGTCACTATCAGTCTTAGTGTTGTTAATTCTGCAGAATTTTGTATCATCTGCAAAGATGGCTACATTACTCTTCATTCCGTATACTAGATCAGTGTTCCCCGAACCCTGTCCTCAAGGCCACATGTTTTGAAGGAAATCACAAACATGCACAGGTGGGGTAATTAGTGTCTCAGCAGAGCTGATTACTGATCTGTGTGGATTTCCACATAACAAGGACTGTTGGTGGGCTTTGAGGACAGGGTTGGGGAACAATGTACTAGATCATTAACCCACTTGGCATTATAATTCTTTCCAGATTTTAAAGTCTAAAAGCTCAAACCTGAAAAAAAAATCATGCTGCCAGGGAAATCTGCAGCAATGTTACAATCATCACCTCCCTGGCTCCAGCGCTGCAGTTATGCCTCCATCCTCCGGGTGGCGCTGCAACTCTAAAGTGAAATTGAGTGGCGATCTCACCAGGAGGAAGCAGAGCCCCGGAGGAGAGGAAGAAGAATGGCGGCTGACGTCGGGATCCCCCGGGAGGTATGTAGAAATACCCGCTGCGCGCTATACTGTGCACACAGCCTCCGGCGGCTACCCCGAGCAGAGGTCGGGATTACTGCTCGTAGCTGCGGTTTTCAAAGTACTGACCCCTGCGGTACCCCACTGCTAACAGTTTCACATTTTGAGTATGCTCCGTTCACCACCATTCTTTGCCTTTTATTCCTTAACCAGGTCTCTATCCACATACACACTTTTTCTCTTAGTCCCTGTATCCTCAGCTTCTGCACCAGGCTATTGTGGGGAACCGTGTCAAAAGCCTTTGCAAAGTCCAAGTACACTACATCTATAGCTTTCCCAAGATCTAAACTTTCATTAACCACTTCATAAAAGCTGAGCATGTTGGTGAGACTGGACCTGTCTTTAGTAAAACCATGCTGTCAAACTGAAATAAGATTATTCTGTGCTACATAATTTTGTATAGCATCCCGTAAGATACCTGCAAACAATTTACACGCAACAGATTTTGTTAAGCTTACTGGTCCGTAGATTCCTGGTTGTGATTTTTTCCCCTTCTTGAATAAGGGGAAAATATCAGCTGTACGCCAGTCATAAGGAACTGACCCACTTGAAAGAGAATTACAGAAAATAAGATAAAGTGGCTTATCAATAACTGAACTCAACTCCTTTAATACCCGGGGGTGAATGCCATCTGGGCCAGGTGCCTTGTCTGTCTTAATCTTATTTAATCGTTCCTGCACACCTTCCTGTGTTAGGCAATTCACAGGAAGGTGTGCAGGAACGATCTGAAGGCCAAGATGCAGCCTAACTCTGACGGCCCTATTAGCTAGTGGAGTGCAACGTTCAATTAAAGGGGCAGAAGGGCCAATCAGTCACTCCCTCCTTACAGGTGCAGGGGCTTCTGGGGATTTTAGTTGAGGGCTAATTAGGCCTCAGGGTATATAAGTCCAACTCTCCCAGAGCCCCTCTCCCATGATAGTGATAACTGTCACTCCACTGGGTGTGATGTTACTTGTGAGATTACCGTGTTCGACCTTGCTTTGCCTCTAGACCTAGTTACAGGATTGCTGCCTGGACTGACCTTGGCACTGTTTTGACACAACTTTTGCCTCATTCTCCGATACCGTATTATTCTGATCTACCGTGTATGACCCCTGGATTGTTACTGGATTGGCTTACATTTTGATATTCTGTACCATTCTATTCTAACCACCTGTTGCTGACCTGGTGATTATAGCAGAAGGATGATTGCATCACACCGCAACGTTAAGAACAGCCTTGAGGACCTGAGCCCACTGACGCAGTTGCATCCGCTTCTGTTCGCTTTTCAGCATGTCTAGGGGCTCGTTCAGACTGTATGCGCTGCCGTGCGCATTTTGGCAGCGTGTATAGTGTGCGACACGCAAAAACGGTAAAAGTACATAGACAGCCCTTCTACCATTCCCATCATGTGCCCTGCGCAGCAGTGCGATCCGCTATCGCACTGCTGCATGCATTCTTCGGGAATAACAACACTGTCCAATTCACTGTAGTGAATGGGATCAGCAGTGCAGCGCATAGTAGCGCAGATGGTGTTTGATCGTAAGCATTGCTTTCTGATCGCACAGCCATCTGCGCTAATTGATGTGAATGAGGCCAAACCCTGATGTGTAACTGAAAAGTGGACACAGCTGCATCAGTGAGCTCAGGCCCTAAGGCCTCGTTCACATCAATTAGTGCACATGGCCTTACGATCGGAACGCTACTCGTGCACGCCATCTGCGCTGCTGATCCCATTTACTACAGTGAATGGATCAGCGCTCCGGTTCTTGAAAAATGCATACAGCAATACACTGCTGCGCAGCGCATATGACAGGAACAGTAAAAGGGCTGCTTATGCCCTTCTACCGTTCTTGCAAGTTGCGCACTATAAGCACCGCTGAAATGCGCACGGCAGTTAGTCTGACCGAGGCCTTAGAGATTTCCCCTGCAATGCACGGTAATCTCAATTCTGGTTGCAAGCCAAGCCATAAGCTCTCTAGCGCTCCCTTCCTGTGGCAGAAACAGAAAGTGCACGGAAGTGTATTGACAAAATATGCTTCTGCGCATGCGCAACGCAAATGCAAGCGCAAAACAGTTTAAAATATCTGCGGCACCTTACATGACTTCCAGTCACTGCGAGTGGTTGCCGATAACACGCTGTTGTCATTGCGTCAATTTTGATACTTCCAGGGCATCGTACAGCGGCAGGGATGAAATGCCCCATAGGTTTTCATTGCGTCACCCTGCGGTAAAAAAGGGTAACGCAATGCAATGAAAACATGCTAATGTGCAAGGGCGCTGAAGCTTCTATGTATTCCTTCCCTGTAAGAAGCTCAGTAATGGCTGGGTTTTGCATATCTAGATTGTAAGCCTTTGGGCAGGGTCCTCCTCCTTGTGTGTCCTACCTGATCATGCACTTCCATTACTGTACACCCATGCTATGCATCTGAGTGAACCTAACTTGCCTAATCTCCATGCTCCTTCCAGTGACTGACTAAGCATTACCTTGTACTCCTACTGTGCTGCGTGATCTGGTCTTTCTTATATTCAGGTATTGTCATTGTTGTACGTCACCCCTAAATTGAATTAACCTAAATTAATGTTCAGAGCCGCGTAATATGTTGGCGCTTTATAAATGCAATAAATAATAATAACAAGAAGATGAGAACCAGGAATATTAGTTGCATAAATACCGTATTTTTCGGGCTATAAGACACATATACATATATACTAAACCTGGTGCGTCCATGGTGAAGGGGCATCTTGTGGATTATGCCCCCTTTGTACCTCCTGTACCTACTGTCTCCGCTGTCCCCCTTGTATCCTGCTGTGTCCTCTATGTCCCTTTGTGTCCCCCTTGTGTCCTCCTCTGTGCCCCTTTGTGTCCCCCTTGTGTCCTCCTTTATGCCCCTTTGTGTCTCCCTTGTGTCCTACTCTATTCCCCTTTGTTTCCTCTATGTCCCTTTGTGTCCCTCTTGTGTCCTCCTCTATGCCCCTTTGTTTCCTCTATGTCCCTTTGTGTCCCTCATCTGTCCTCCTCTATGCCCCTTTGTGTCTCCCTTGTGTCCTACTCTATGCCCCTTTGTGACCCCTTTGTGTCCTCCTCTATGCCCGTTTGTGCCCCCCTTGTGTCCTCCTCTATGCCCCTTTGTGTCCTCTATGCCTCTTTGTGTCCTCCATGTCCCTTTGTGTCCTCGTCTTCTCCTCTATGGCCCTTTGTGTCCCCCTCTATGCCCCTTTGTGCCCCGTGTTCTCCTCTATGCCCCTTTGTGACCCCCTTGTGTCCTCCTCTATGCCCCTTTGTGTCCCCCTCTATGCCCCTTTGTGTCCTCCTCTATGCCCCTTTGTGTCCTCCTCTATGTCCCTTTGTGTCCCCGTCTTCTCCTCTATGTCCCTTTGTGTCCCCCTCTATGCCCCTTTGTGTCCTCCTCTATGCCCCTTTGTGTCCTCCTCTATGCCCCTTTGTGTCCTCCTCGTGTCCTCCTCTATGCCCCTTAGTGTCCCCCTGTGTTCTCAGTTTGTCCCCATGTACTCCTCTGCGTGAGGTTCGTATTGGCGGGCGTTCACAAGTCAGGAACTCCCTGTATTTGGATTTTAAGATGCAGTGTCTTTTTTTCCCCACTTTGGCGGTTAAAAAGTGAGTCTTATAGGCCAAACAATACAGTAATTGCAACATATAGAGCTAGGAAAGGGATGCTTTCTCTAGCGCTGATCAGAGGACCTCACTATGGTAATAAATACACACATTGAAGTCAGGACGTGCATGCAGCAAGCGCTACAACTTTTCTCCCATAGCTGTTTGCCACAGGATATTACAGAGAGCTTCTAAATTTACAACACGAGAAGGAGAGATCATTAATCAATGAGATAATGCAGGGCTTAATTGGTTTCTTTAGAAATCAATTGCTCACTGTTGGCCTATCTGCTGCATTGCATTTGGCCAATGTCTCAGAGGTTTATAATATTCTCCACTGCTCATTCCAGCGCAAAATAAAAAAATTGACAGCTTTATTTGCACTGATTGCAGAACGTCTTGTCCCGTCTTGCGCGTTCCAATTCCCAAACTATTGCTGTCAATTTCCTGAAAGAAAACTGGTGAAAGGGTTTGATGCCTATAGCAACCAGCAGTCAATTAACCTTCATGCAAATTAACACTTGCATGCAAATTCTTTAACACAACTAATGCAGAAATTAATGCTATCCCTACAACTAAGTTAAAAGCTGGTGTCTTAAGCCCCATACACATGAGCAACAGCGGCCTTTTATGCAGCACAATTGTTGAACAACTTTTGTTGAGAAACAAGTTGAAACAGCTAAAAAAAAAAGTATTTTGCCATCGTTCAAAAAGCTGATAAGACTGATAAGAAGTCAATCCAACCGATGTTGAGTGTGTGTATGGCTTTAGTCACAAGAATAGAAACAGCGTAGACGTTCCCCATGATAGTATGTGGCCTAACTCTGGCCCTGTAACATGCATAATACAAACATGCAAGCAATCAATGCTACAAGCCGATCTCAAGATTAGGAGCACATAACCTAAAGGTGGCCATACACTTACAGATTTGCAGCAGATTCGACCATCAGATAGATTTCTGTCAGATGCCTGTAAAGTCGAATCTGACAGGAAGCTATCTGATGTGTGCCACACCCTAGGAACAGATTTCCAATAGATTTCATTCTGGAAATTGATCTAAACGCATTATTGGACCATTAAATGTAATGCAACTCTATGGGCCATCGATCTGCTGCCAGCAGCAGATTGACCTAGATTTTCCATCCTGTCAGATCAAAATCGATCGAAATTGGCCGCAAATCGATCGAATGGGGAATTTGATAGAATCGATTTCTGATCGATCGATGGCTGAAATCAACCAGTGTATGGGTCCCTTACCTTCCTCTCCTGAGACAGATAGTGCTTCAACTAATCCCCCAAGGGAGCTACCGAAATACATCTATATGTACCAATCACAGCATAAGCTGGGTGTATGCTGACAATGGTCACTGAGCATAAGCTGGGTGTATGCTGACAATGGTCACTGAGCATAAGCTGGGTGTATGCTGACAATGGTCACTGAGCATAAGCTGGGTGTATGCTGACAATGGTCACTGAGCATAAGCTGTGTGTATGCTGACAATGGTCACTGAGCATAAGCTGGGTGTATGCTGACAATGGTCACTGAGCATAAGCTGGGTGTATGCTGACAATGGTCACCAGGCCCGTTTCTAGGGCTGTGCGGGGCGTGCTGCCGCCCGGGGTGCTGTTGGGAGGGGGGCGCTGTAATGGAGGGGGGAGCCGGAGCCGCGGGGAGGGCAGCCCAACCTCTCCCTCCCTCTCCCGGGCCGCCCTCCGTGCTCCCCCCTCAGATGCAGAGCGAGCAGGCAGGGAGCGCTGTTTACAAATCACCTCCCTGGCTCCAAGCGCTGCTCTCTCGCCGCCTGCCTCCTCTCTGTATACACACTTATACACACGCTGCTTCCTGTTTAGCCGGAAGCAGCGTGTGTATCAGCATGTAGGCAGATAGGAGAAGACCGGGGTCGAGAGAGCAGCGCTTGGAGCCAGGGAGGTGAGATGTAAACAGCGCTTCCTGGCTGCTCGCTCTGCATCTGAGGGGGGAGCACGGAGGGCGGCCCGGGAGAGGGAGGGAGAGGTCGGGCTGCTCTCCCCATGGCTCTAGCTCCCCCCTCCATTATAGGGGACAGCTACCTATCTAACCTATACTGGGGGGCACCTACCTAATCTAACCTACACTGGGGGGCAGCTACCTAATCTAACCTATACTGGGGGGCACCTACCTAACCTATACTGGGGGGCACCTACCTAACCTATACTGGGGGGGCAGCTACCTAATCTAACCTATACTGGGGGGCACCTACCTATCTAACTTATACTGGGGGGGAGGCAGCTACCTAATCTAACCTATACTGGGGGGCACCTGTCTAATCTAGCCTATACTGGGGGGCAGCTACCTAATCTAACCTATACTGGGGGGCACCTATCTAATGTAACATACACTGGGGGGCAGCTACCTATCTTATCTACACTGGGGGGCAGCTACCTATCTAACCTATACTGGGGGGAAGTTACCTATCTAACCTACACTGGGGGGCAGCTACCTAATCTAACCTATACTGGGGGGCAGCTACCTAATCTAACCTATACTGGGGGGCACCTACCTAACCTATACTGGGGGGCACCTACCTAACCTATACTGGGGGGGGGGGGCAGCTACCTAATCTAACCTATACTGGGGGGCACCTACCTATCTAACCTATACTGATGGGGCAGCTACCTAATCTAACCTATACTGGGGGGCACCTGTCTAATATAGCCTATACTGGGGGGCAGCTACCTAATCTAGCCTATACTGGGGGGCAGCTACCTATCTAACCTATACTGGTGGGCAGCTACCTATCTAACCTATACTGGGGGGCAGCTACCTATCTAACCTATACTGGGGGCACTTATCTAACCTGTACTGGGGCACCTACCTATCTAGCTAGCCTATACAGGTGGCAACTATACTGGCTACCTATATTGCAGGCACCTACCTAAATAACCTATACTGGGGGCACCTACCTATCTAACCTATGCTGGGGGCAACTATTCTGGCTACCTATATTAGAGGCACCCACCTAGCTAACCTGTACTGGGGCACCTACCTATCTAACTTATACCGGGGGCGCCTGCCTATCTAACCTATACTGGGGGCAACTATACTGGCTACCTATACTGGAGGCACCTACCTGGCTAACCTATAGCGGGGGCAACTATACTGGCTCACCTATCCCTGGCTACCTATACTGGGGTACCTATTCTGGGCTACCTATACTGGGGGGACCTATACTAAGTGCAACTAGACCTGGCTAACCTATACTGCGGGCACCCATACCTTGCTCGGGGGGGGGGCAATTTTTACACCCTCGCCCTGGGTGCATTTTAGCCTAGAAACTGCACTGATGGTCACTGAGCATAAGATGTGTGTATGCTGACAATGGTCACTGAGCGAAAACTGTGTGTATGCTGACAATGGTCACTGAGCATAAACTGTGTGTATGCTGACAATGGTCACTGAGCATAAACTGTGTGTATGCTGACAATGGTCACTGAGCATAAACTGTGTGTATGCTGAAAATGGTCACTGAGCATAAGCTGTGTGTATGCTGACAATGGTCAATGAGCATAAGGTGTGTATCCTGACAATGGTCAATGAGCATAAGGTGTGTATCCTGACAATGGTCACTGAGCATAAACTGTGTGTATGCTGACAATGGTCACTGAGCATAAGCTGTGTGTATGCTGACAATGGTCACTGAGCATAAGATGTGTGTATGCTGATAATGGTCACTGATGGGATAAGGGGGGCAGCACTGGATAAAATCCTAGCCACAAGAATCAAATACAAGAAAAGACACAGAATCCAGGCTCATCGCCTCAAGCTAGGACATTTAAATATTTTAATATGTAATAGGGACATGCTGGAGGGGGTGCGGCACATAAAACAGCAAAGTCAATTAACCTTCCACACACTCGTATGCAAATTCTTTTACACAGCTCATGCAGGAACCAGGGCTACCCATACAGCCAAGTTAAAAGCTGGAGTCTTTGTTACAAAAATCAAGTGTCTTGCGTAGTCAAAAACACCGCAAAGAGGTTCCCCGTGTTCGCATGTGTCCTAACTCTGGCCCTGTAACATGCATAGTACAAACATGCACGCATTCCGTGCGCAATCCTATCTAGAGATTAGGAGCACATAACCTAATATCCTCTCCTGGGACAGATATTGCATCAACAAATCCCCCAAGGGAGCTAACAAAATACGTCAATATGTACCAGGCACGCATCAGCATAAGCTAGAACTCGAGCTATAAATTCTTGGAATGCTTTGATGTCTCTCTGCAAGCAGAGGATACAGAAACTGAAAGCAGAATTCCTCTGTTATTGTCTCACACTGCCCCTTAGTGACAAAAGCCACAAATACACATTACAGCAGTACTAATTATTAGCAAAGAAATGTAATAAATAAGAAATAAAAAAAATGCTAAAATAAATTGGTCTAGTGCTCCAGAGGAGAAGAAAGAGAGGCACCGTACCTATATCACACCTTTATTGGGTTCCAATGGACGTCACATGTAGCGTAACTGGTTAGTGCCTCGTTAGCACGCGAAACGGCTGTCAGGCCTCACCTAACCCCCACTGCATACCGCTACATGTGACGTCCATTGGAACCCAATAAAGGTGTGATATAGGTACGGTGCCTCTCTTTCTTCTCCTCTGGAATACTGTTACTTCATCTGAGCAGCACGTATCCTACTGCACCAGTGGCTCCAGCCCACCTGCCGCATCTAGTGCAAAGCTTCCTGCCTTTTGCCTTGAACAAATTGGTCTAGTGCACTTGCAAGCCTCTAAATAAATTGGCTGCTAAAGGGTTAAGCACACACTTGTGGGCCTATTGAAAGACCTGGAAGTTTTCCAAAACACTTTCTCAGTTTGGCGTACTTGCTGTGTTCTTTGCTCTAATTTCTGACACTTTGACCATTTTGTCTCAGGAGATTACCCTGGCTTCATATACCACAGGGACACTTTAATACACCTAACTGTTCTTACTGTTAGTATCTTAAACATTAGCTAAAAAAAAAAAGACACTGCAGTCTTATGGAGAGAAAATGAATGACAGTCCAGATGGGGGCTCCATACTTAGCCTTTTGCGCAGGACGTCATACCCTGAGGCCGGCCGTTTGTGCATTTCTGTTGTGACAACTTCACGCAGTACTTTATGTACGGTTGACTGAGATGGCCAAATGTGCAGTTTTATTTCTGCTGACAGTTTAATATTTTTTTCTTACCATGGAGACGGGTTTATTTCTGAAGCTGACACTTTGGATAACAATTTGTGATGATGCACTTTGGTTGTAGATAATATCGATTTTATGAAAAAGAGGAGTCTGCATGTGCTCAAATTTTTGAAGCAGATATCAATTTTTCTTGTAAATCAACAATATTTTCAGCTTCCATCTTTCCTGCCCAACCCTCCTCCGTAACACAGAAGAGAACAGGGCTCAAAGAGGCACTGAACAACATATAGTAGAACGCAGTAAACCATTCAGGATACCCAGTTTTACGTTACTTAACCTGGTTTCACCATTAAAAATACTTTCTATAAGCCCCGCCCTCCCACTGAGGCTAACCTTGGCACTCCAGCTGTGACAAAACTACAAATCCCATCATGCCTCTGCCTCCCCGGATTATGCTTAGAGCTGTCAGAGTACTGCAATGCCTCATTGGACTTGTAGTTTCACCACAGCTGGAGTGCCAAGGTTAGCCATCACTGCCCCAGAGCATTCTGGGAGACCAGAGATCTTCTACTGACTTTAGACCTATCATTCAGCGGACGTTCTGCAGAGATCACCTGCCAGTACTAAAGATTTCACAACCCATGATAAATTTTAGAATGTAAATCAGAGAGACGAAAGATTTTACAATGGGAAAACATTTATAAATTACTATTGTAAAAAATAAATAAATTAATTAATTAATTAACCACCCTGGCATTCTATTGAGATCGCCAGGGCGGCTGCGGGAGGGTTTTTTTTAATAAAAAAAAAACTATTTCATGCAGCCAACTGAAAGTTGGCTGCATGAAAGCCCACTAGAGGGCGCTCCGGAGGCGTTCTTCTGACCGCCTCCGGCAAGCAGAAGTAACAAGGAAGGCTGCAATGAGCGGCCTTCCGTGTTTTGCTTACTTCGTCGCCATGGCGACGAGCGGAGTGACGTCATGGACGTCAGCCGACGTCCTGACGTCAGCCGCCTCCGATCCAGCCCTTAGCGCTGGCCGGAACTATTTGTTCCGGCTGCGCAGGGCTCGGGCGGCTGGGGGGACCCTCTTTCGCCGCTACTCGCGGCGGATCGCCGCAGAGCGGCGGCGATCAGGCAGCACACACAGCTGGCAAAGTGCTGGCTGCGTGTGCTGCTTTTTATTTTATCAAAATCGGCCCAGCAGGGCCTGAGCGGCAGGCTCCGGCGGTACTGGACGAGCTGAGCTCGTCCATACCGCTAAGGTGGTTAAGCAACTTTATACTTGAATGCGAGAAGGTGATTCCACAGTAGGAAAACAGCAGGTCATGTGCAGGTCTGAGATTGTTGTTGGGTTGATATCTGGAAACTAGTGAGGAGATGTACAGGGGAGAGAGATTGTGGAGAGCTCTGCAGGTTAGGGTTAAAGATAACCTGAACTGAAAATAAAAAGTCAAAATAACCATACACAGGTCATACTTACATCCTGTGTAGTTTACTGCTCAATCACTTTCTCCTCTCATGCATCCCATTTGTCCACTGTAATTAATGGAATTCTCCATCCTCCGTGTTAAGAATGGCCATTACCCCCTAACAGGTTCCTGGTCAGCACACTGTTAAACTGTAATATCACCCAACTGAGCCATAGGGACATTACCTTGCATATTCAGTTGTAACTGACAGCTGCTGATATCTAACTGACAGCAACTGATATATTTCAGATCTGACAAAATATTGTCAGAACTGTAAGGGATCACTGTAAGAAGAAAATGGTGAGGTGATTTCATTTATTTTTTTAAGCGCTAGCGATTTTAATAATCGCCTTAGAAGCGCTTGTGTAATGTTCACTTATGTGAGTGTTCTCACATAAGCGATACATTTTATATCCAATTGCAAACGCGGCTCCTGCATCATTTTCTGAGTGTTTGCGATTCAATAGAAAGAAAATCGCTAAGCACTTGAAAAAGCGCTTTGAAAAGCGATTTACCGAGCACTTTTAATGAATAAATACATTGTATTTCTTTATTTCCGGGGCAAAGAGTTCACTTCCTGACTGACGTCAGGAAGTGGAAAAAAATGTTGCACAAAAGCGCTTAGAAAAGCTCTTTTCTAAGAGGAAATCGCTTTGTAAGCGATTAGAAAAGTGCTTTCAAAATCGCTCAGCGCTTGCGATAGCGCTGGCGATTTATAATGTGAACAAAGGCTTAGAGTTTGAACTTAGTTTGAACAAAGGCTTAGAAGTTTCCTCTGGTTAATTGGTAGCCATTAAAGAGTTTGACGGAGAGGAGCATCAGAGGAAGAGCGGGAAGAGAGATGAATGAGTTGAGCAGCTGAGTTCAGTACAGATTGGAGCGGTGCCAGGTTGTCCATAAAACTTGGACACATTGGTTCTCAACTCAAGGAAGCAGGCCCAGAATTCCTCTGATGGAACCATTTCCCCTTGCTAAACAAAAAGCCCTCCTCTGCACCAGAAGGTTAAGCCAGCAGAGTATCAAGTTATCGCACAGTCTTCCAGGAAAAATCGTATTAAATGCAGAAATGTCATCTGATGGTATTCATATAACCCAATGTAATATTTATCACTCATTAGCTTTAGGGCTCTGCTGTCACCGGTCCCGTGATTTATTTGTTCCCGGGACATATTGGAGCTGCACGTTTAGGCCATACATATTAATACATCTCCAGGAGGCATCATTTGTCATATTTATCTGTTTGAATCTTTTTATGCTTTTTCAAGTGCGGCGTCTAGGTGTCAGCGATGGGTCCAGCAGCTTCAGATGCATCATTAGTCAAAAGAAAACTATTTATATGCCACAGAAGGAGCACAGCCATTTCCATAATAGAGTCTAAGCAACTAATTATGCCGGCCAGAAGATATTTCAAGCCCGGCGTTCAGATTCGGTTGCAGATTAATGGAGTGTGCGCGGGAGTGAAAGTGATCACACATTTCATCTAAAGGTCTAGTGGAATTCTATAAGAAGAGATTGCCAAGCAGATAAAACCATATAAGAAGGGATGAAGTCAATGCAATCCTGCATCTCAGAAACCTCTGAAGCAAGATGGGAACACAACTGAAGCAATGGCAGTCTAAAAGACTCAAGCCAAAACGGATATCTAAATTTTAGATAGGCACAGCTACTTTAGCCTCCGCTGCAATATATCTACTGAACACAAATCTGGGTACCTAAATGGGGAGGAGGGGGGGGGGGCTAATACCAGGGGTACAGTTGGATATCTATAATGGGGGCTAATACTGGGTGCACATCTCACTATCTTTACTGGGGGGTGGCTAATACTGGGTGTACATTTGGCTATCTATACTGGAAGGGTGGGGGACCTAACACTGGGGGGACTCATCTGGTTATTTATACTTGGGGAGGAGCTAATACTGAGTGCACATCTGGCTATCTATACTGGGGGCACATTCTGCAATCTATACTGGGGGAACATCTAGCCAGTGCAGCTTCTAGGCTAAAATGCACCCAGGGTGAGGGTGTAAAAATTGCGCCCCCCCCCCCAAGCAAGGTATGGGTGCCCGCAGTATAGGTTAGCCAGGTCTAGTTGCACTTAGTATAGGTCCCCCCAGTATAGGTAGCCAAGAATAGGTACCCCAGTATAGGTAGCCAGGCATAGGTGAGCCAGTATAGTTGCCCCCGCTATAGGTTAGCCAGGTAGGTGCCTCCAGTATAGGTAGCCAGTATAGTTGCCCCCAGTATAGGTTAGATAGGCAGGCGCCCCCGGTATAAGTTAGTTAGGTAGGTGCCCCAGTACAGGTTAGCTAGGTGGGTGCCTCTAATATAGGTAGCCAGAATAGTTGCCCCCAGTATAGGTTATTTAGGTAGGTGCCTGCAATATAGGTAGCCAGTATAGTTGCCACCTGTATAGGCTAGCTAGGTAGGTAGGTGCCCCCAATACAGGTTAGATAAGTGCCCCCAGTATAGGTTAGATAGGTAGCTGCCCCCCCAGTATAGGTTAGATAGGTAGCTGCCCAACAGTATAGGTTAGATAGGTAGGTGCCCCTCAGTATAGGTTAGATAGGTAGGTGCCCCTCAGTATAGGTTAGATAGGTAGCTGCCCCCCAGTATAGGTTAGATAAGTAGGTGCACCTCAGTATAGGTTAGATAAGTAGGTGCCCCTCAGTATAGGTTAGATAGGTAGGTGCCCCTCAGTATAGGTTAGATAGGTAGGTGCCCCTCAGTATAGGTTAGATAGGTAGGTGCCCCCCAGTATAGGTTAGATAGGTAGCTGCCCCCCAGTGTAGGTTAGATAGGTAGCTGCCCCCCAGTGTATGTTAGATTAGGTAGGTGCCCCCCAGTATAGGTTAGATTAGGTAGGTGCCCCCCAGTATAGGTTAGATAGGTAGCTGCCCCCAGTGTAGGTTAGATTAGGTAGCTGCCCCCAAGTGTAGGTTAGATTAGGTAGGTGCCCCCAGTGTAGGTCCCCTATAATGGAGGGGGGAGCCGACCTCTCCCTCCCTCTCCCGGGCCGCCCTCCGTGCTCCCCCCTCAGATGTTGAGCGAGCAGCCAGGAAGTGCTGTTTACAACACCTCCCTGGCTCCAAGCGCTGCTCTCTCGCCGCCGGTCTTCTCCCATCTGCCCACACGCTGATACACACGCTGCTTCCGGCTAAACAGGAAGCAGCGTGTGTATCAGCATGTATGCAAAGAGGAGACAGGCGGCGAGAGAGCAGCGCTTGGAACGCAGGGAGGTGAATTGTAAACAGCGCTTCCTGCCTGCTCGCTCTGCATCTGCATCTGAGGGGGGAGCAGGGAGGGCGGCCCAGGAGAGGGAGGGAGAGGGAGGGCTGCCCTCCCCGCGGCTCCGGCTCCCCCCTCCATTACAGCGCCCCCCTCCCAACAGCGCCCCGGGCGGCGGCACGCCCCGGACGGCCCTAGAAACGGGCCTGCATCTAGCTATCTATTCTTGGGGGGCTAATATTGGGAGCATATCTGGGTACCTATAGGTGGGGTTAATACTGGGGGTACATGTGCCTACCTAAACTGGAGGGGCCTTATACTGAGGGAACATCTGGCTATCTAGGTTTGTCAGCCTGTCCAGGAGCATGTGTACTGTAACACCCTGGATCAAGTGACCTCACACTCGTAGCAAGGCTGGATAGGGGACCTGGTAAGTAGGGATGGTGTTTGGAAGCATCAATGCGTTCACAAACTCGTATATCTGTGGGGATTTGGGAATATGCAAATGGCCAACTTTTATCCCATGATGCCCAGAATGACCTTCAAACTAAAGTCAGCTGCGCTGGAATGGCCAATAGCGCCAGAGTTCGCAAACACGTTCAAGAACACAAATTCACTTCAGGATTTGCACATTTGCACTTGTGCATGTTCACCAAATTCATATCAGGATTTGCACATTTGCACTTGTGCGTGTTCACCTATTTTACGTCCAGATTTGCACATCTGCATTCGTGGGTGTTCACCTATTTCACGTCAGGATTTGCACATTTGCATTTGTGGGTGTTCACCTATTTCACGTCAGGATTTGCACATTTGCATTTGTGGGTGTTCACCAGGAGAAAACGTTTTGAGTTTGCAAACAGCACCACGAGAAATTGGCCTATCACTTGTTTTGAGTATTAAAGCAGCTGCATGGCACATTTCTATAATGAAAGAGTTCACTTTCAGCGGTATTACATTTAACTTACACTAATCAACATGATTGCTGTGAGAATTTCCCATGCTTAATTGGGTTTAGCTGGGCTTTAATGTTTAAGCTTGCCAATTTGCTAGTTTTCCCATGGTAACCAGCGCTGAGACTCACAAGGCATGAGAAGACATAAACAGGAAAAAAAATGAAGCTTAAGCTGTGGTGAAACAGCAGATTCTTCAGATCCCTCCTGAAAACAAATCATCTACCAACACCAACAGCAGCCAATGTGTGCAGCCAGCAGCTAAAACACAAAATCAGTTTCCCCAGAAACATCTTATGCCTTAAAGTGGATCCGAGATAAACTTTTACTCATTGCATAATTGTATTCCTTTCATATAGTTTATATTCCTCAAACAAAATACCGTACTTTTTGTTTTGCTTTAATACGCTAATTCCCTATAAACTAAACAAGCCTCGCCCACAGCTTCTCCAGAGTGCCTTGGTACTCTCAGATTCATGTAGCAAGGGCTTATGGAAGCTCAGGCTGGGCAGGAGGAGGAGGAGGAGGTTACTAGCCAGAGATTTGAAAGGCAGAGGGGAGGAGGGAGGAGGAGGGGGAATTAGGTTTTCACAGGCTGAGGGGTGGAGATGCAGAGCAGCTTGCCTGTGTAATGATGACAAACAGAACATGGCTGCTCTCATTGTATCACAGGAATAAATAATAATAAACTGTTGAAGCTGTTGGCAGCTAGAGTTACTGTGTTAGCGATCTAAACTTTAGATAAGATATATAGACAAGTTACTTGCTAGAGTTAGTTTTTCATCTCGGATCCACTTTAAGGCCCACTGGCAAAAGACTCCACCACAAACTGAACCCACTTAAGGCTACATTCACAGTGGGCATACATTTAAAAATGTGGGTGCAGGGTGAAGCTGAAAGATGGCTTACCCTGCTCCCGCCGAAACTTGTGAACATGTTAAATGCTGTTCCCCCTCCAAGTTGTCACAAAGAGGGGGGGGGGGGGCACGTAGTTCGTGCACTTGCTAGTGCTGGCAGCCGAATTACCTATTTTTTTCTAAATTAAGCTCTAGTAATGGCCGTTACCCAAATTAGCAACTGAGTGTCGTTATAACCGGCGCCCAAACAGCCGACGCAGCGCTGGGCCACAATTAGCTGATCTGCACAGTGGGGGGTTGCAGTGGACAATATAATCATCCTACCAACGCAACCTATTTGTATTGGAATGTTCTCATTGAAGTGTTAGCAGAATGACCGAAATGTCAGGCCAAAATTGGTCACATGTATCCATTTGACATGCTGCAAGATGTAGGGCCGACATGCTCAATCGGGAGTGCAGCGGTAACGGAATGAGATATCAGGGCGAGCAACAAATATGTCAACTCCCAGCACTGTCCCCCCTAAGAGTAAAATGTGCCCTGTGCGTGAATACTTTACCTGTCGGTGTCCGCCGCTGGCTCCGTGCACATACATATGCTTCACGTGGTTGCCCGCGTATACGTGGTCCATGTTAGGCACAAGTATGTGGACGGAGCATGGACCCAGGGGCGGACTTCAACCAGTATTCACACACAGGGCACATTTTACACTAGGGGGACAGCGCCAGGGCCGGCGAGGCGGTGGAAGTGGCGTCACAAGGCTGATTCCCATTAGATTACATGCTGAAATCAATCGGGAATCAGCCCAGGTGTATGGGCAGGCAACAGATCTCTGTCCAATCAGATTGGATCAGCGAGAGATCTGTCTCTTGGTCGATCTGCCCATACACCATCACACACATGATGTATGGCCGACTTTACTGCTGCCGCCACCAGCCTCCTACCAAGTCTGATGGATTACACATGACCAATCAATACTCGATCAATAAAACAGCCAATCGATTAACATTATGCACATAGAGCTTTTTGATAGATTTGATTTATGTACTGAATCTAATGTTTAAAGAGGAACTTCAGCCTAAACAAACATACTCTCATTTATGTTAGTTAAAATAGATCGGTAATATAATCTCTTACCCACCCTGTTTTAAAAGAACAGACAAATGTTTGTGATTTCATGGGGGCAGCCAACTTTTTGGTTGGAAGGAGGTGACAGGGAGCATGAGACACAGTTCCAACTGTCCTGTGTGCTGATCACCCCTCCCAGTTGCTAGGCAAAGTGAACAACAACATGAGAAATCCCATCATGCTTTGCACAGCTTAAGGGGAAAAATGCCCGGGCAGTTTTCTTTGATGGGGCGGAGCTTAGCTTTTGTTCAGCTATAAATGAGGCTTTGGTAAGAAAAACAAAGTTCTGATGCTGTGAAACTGTTAAAGAAACTCCAAGACTTTTCAGTGCTGCGGAATAGATTTTTAGTCTGGAGGTTCACTTTAATCTATAAAAAATGCATACTCTAATAATTGCTTAGCTATGTTTAAAAGACTTGAGTGCGCCAAGATTCTGCTCTATAAAAGTCAAGCTGTGGCTGGGTCACAGACTTTACATGGAAGGGATGCAAATGAAATGAGACTAAGATGGAGCGATGGTTGAACATGCTTCTTGGCACAGGCTGATGGTGGAAGACCTGCTTATCTCCTGTCAATATTTATTTTCAAAAGCACTTTCTGAATGGCAGTTATTCAGCCAACTGCCAAAACTGTGTGCAAATGAGTAGTGAGGCCAGCCGGCATCCTAATCTAAATGCTTTCCATAAAGTGCTTTTGTAAAAAATAAAGGAAATAGTGAAAATCCCCCATGAGGAGATGGACTAGTCCAATACCTGCTGTGTTCTATTGCTTGTGTGTGTTGAATTTAGCATTCAGTATGGAGGCAGTGTTGGTGGGTTTTCTTAATGTGAGAGGTCCAGGCCCACCTGCACTTCCCTCCAGGTATCACGTGTTGGCCTTGGGGCCCCGGCCAGTGAGAGAGGTCCGGGGCCCCTGGCCATCGTGTGATCCAATCGTGTGTTTTTAAACGTTTTCTTTCAGCTCTAGGACATGGCGGACAGGTGAGCGGTTAGGGAGGGACCCCTGTGGGAAGGATGCCTGCACGGGGCGGTCCTGCTAGTGACGCAATCTTGCGATGGCGTCCAACTGAAGCCTCCCACCTGAATGCTAATGGCTGATAGATGTGGTATGGCAGGTAAAGGGTGTATGACAGTGCATCCTGATTGGCTGACGAGCACCTGCTGACCACTTAAATGTAGCTGGATGCATGTACTGCTGTGTTCTATTGCTTGTGTGTGTTGAATTTAGCATTCAGTATGGAGGCAGTGTTGGTGGGTTTTCTGGATGTGAGAGGTCCAGAGCCTGGGTGTGAAAGGTCCAGGCCCACCTGCACTCCCCTCCAGGTATCGCATATTGGCCTTGGGGCCCCGGCCAGTGAGAGAGGTCCGGGGCCCCTGGCCATCGTGTGATCCAATCGTATGTTTTTAAACGTTTTCTTTCAGCTCTAGGACATGGCGGACAGGTGAGCGGTTAGGGAGGGACCCCTGTGGGAGGGATGCCTGCACGGGGCGGTCCTGCTAACGACACAATCTTGCGATGGCGTCCAACTGAAGCCTCCCACCTGAATGCTAATGGCTGCTACATGTGGTAGTAAAGGGTGTATGACAGTGCATCCTGATTGGCTGACGAGCACCTGCTGACCACTTAAATGTAGCTGGATGCATGTACTGCTGTGTTCTATTGCTTGTGTGTGTTGAATTTAGCATTCAGTATGGAGGCAGTGTTGGTGGGTTTTCTGGATGTGAGAGGTCCAGAGCCTGGGTGTGAGAGGTTCAGACCCACCTGCACTCCCCTCCAGGTATCGCATATTAGCCTTGGGGCCCCGGCCAGTGAGAGAGGTCCGGGGCCCCTGGCCATCGTGCGAACCAATTGTGTGTTTTTAAACGTTTTCTTTCAGCTCTAGGACATGGCGGACAGGTGAGCGGTTAGGGAGGGACCCCTGTGGGAGGGATGCCTGCACGGGGCGGTCCTGCTAGTGACGCAATCTTGCGATGGCGTCCAACTGAAGCCTCCCACCTGAATGCTAATGGCTGCTAGATGGGGTATGGCAGGTAAAGGGTGTATGACAGTGCATCCTGATTGGCTGACGAGCACCTGCTGACCACTTTCAAATGTAGCTGGATGCATGTACTGCTGTGTTCAATTGCTTGTGTGTGTTGAATCTAGTCCAATACCTGCCAGATCTGTCTGGTTTTTACTGCCTAATATAAGTGATAGAAACATAGGAGAAAAATAATTAATGGTGCATTGTACTTGAGGAGATATGTACCTCTTATAAATATGTATTATAAATATGTATTTTAATTTTTTTTATTTTTTGCGATAGTGGTCCTTTAATTAAGGTTCTATAACTCAATTAATTAAGGTGCTGTAAAGCAATGCCCATAATTTAAACATTGTCTTGTGCGGTAAAGTTTTTTTGATTTGTTTTCAATTGTTTTCTTTATTACAGGTAGTCCCCGGTTAACGAACGAGATAGGGACTGTAGGTTCGTTCTTAACCTCCCTGGCGTTCTATTAAAGATCGCCAGGGGGGCAGCGCAGCGCTATTTTTTTTAATATTTTTTTTTTCAATCATGTAGCTAGCCTAGCGCTAGCTACATGATGCCCCCCTCCCTTCCACATCCCTCCCACCCCTCCCATAGCCGCCGGCGCTGTTAGCCATAAGGAAATCCCGTTCTGAACAGGATTTCCTTTAGGGCTTCCCCCGTCACCATGGCGACGATCGCGATGACGTCATCGACGTCGTGACGTCATCCGGAGTCCCGATCCATCCCTCAGCGCTGCCTGGCACTGATTGGCCAGGCTGCGCAGGGGTCTCTGGAGGGGGGGGGGGGGGGGAGGCCCTTACGTGGCGGGTAGCGGCGCATCGGCGGCGATCGTCTACAACACACAGCAAGCAAAGTGCTTGCTGCGTGTTTTAAAACAAAATTATGAAAATTGAGCGGCGTCCTCCGGCGGTAATGGATGTAATAACTCGTCCATACCGCTAAGGAGGTTAAAGCGGATCTGAGATGAAAAACTAACTAGAACAAGTAACTTGTTTATATATCTTATGTAAAGTTTAGATAGTTTACACAACAAATCTAGCAGCAAACAGCTTCAATAGAATATGATTATTTCTTCCTGTGATACAATGACAGCAGCCATGTTATTTATAAACATTACAGAGGCAGGCTTATCTGCATCTTGAGCAAAGAAACCTAATCCCCCCTCCTCCCCTCTGCCTCTGAAATCTCTGGCTAGTAATACCTCCCCCTCCTCCTCCTGCCCAGACTGAGCTCCCATGAGCCCTTGCTACTGTCTGAAAGTGCCTTGGCTCTCCGAAAACCTGTGGGCGTGGCTTGTTTAGTTTATAGGGATTTACAGTATTAAAACAAAAACAAAAAAGTATTTGGCTTGAGGAATGCCCTATAAACAATAGGAAAGGAACCCAATTATGCAATGTGTAAAAGTTCATCTCCGATCCACTTTAACCTGAATCTGTTCTTAAGTTGTAACATTGTGTAACATTGTGCCATCTCTGTCCCCTGTACCTCTTTTTTTCTTTGTATTTTTTAAGATCGATTTTTTCAAAAACAAAGTCCAATTTAAAAAAAACATTTTTTTGACTTGTTCCCATGGAAACACAGAATCCATGCCGTTCGTATCGGTGGGTCGTTCGTAAGTTGGGCGTTTGTAAGTCTGGAACAACCTGTATTCACCTCGCAGGTACTTCTTCCATGCTGTGGTGTGTTTCACAGTGCTGAGCTTCTGAAGGTTTACATTAGGTTTAAATTACAGAATTGGCTTCAGGGCGGCTTTTTATTAAGGTAATTAGTTTGCGCTCCCTGAATATAGCCTGCTGGACCTCTGACAACACACTGCTAACTAGCAGGCAGCACACGGTCATCAAAATTAAGCAAATATGAAAGTTGCACCAAAAGGTAGCCAGACAAAAACAAATGAGGACACTCTGGTAAAACAGATGATCTCAAAAACGGTTGGTTGCACTCTTATAGTTCTGGTACAGCATGGAGGCACGACGCTAGCGGATGAGCACAGTGAGACACTTATACGCTATACTCCGCTGTCTACAGAGATCAGAATTAAAGCAAACTTTCAGCCAAATTATTTTTCTTCATCAGCAACAGAAGCAGATGGTTGGCACTAAATGCATTGGATCAGCAGAACTATATAAGGGTATCCAGGTGTCAGGGCTGTGCACTCCGGTTTTACATCCATCAATCTCTAACATAAAATAAAATCCGGGCACTAGTCCAATTTTCAAAAATAACAACTTCTTTATTTCATCCGTAAAGGTGCGTACACACATGCGACTATAGTAGTTTGAAACGATCGTTCCCCGATCGTTACAAACGACGATCGTTTAAAAAAAAAAAGCAGCCAACGACCATTAAGTCTAACGACGGACGAGCTAGATCGTTAAAAACGAACGATCTAGCTTGGCGGATTTTTTCCAACGACGATCGTTTGCAAAAGTAGTACATCGTTGGAAACGGTCGTTCGTACTAGGCTTGACATGCGCATTTCACTATTTCTCCACGGAACATTTTTTATTTTTATGCGCAGGCGCAATAGGTGCTTTTACGTGATATAACGTTCGTTCTAACGATCAGATCGTTACACACCTTTTAAAACTAGCTTTACATAGGTCGTTCTTTCATCAATTAAAAGTTCGTTCGTCGTTGACAACGAACGATCGTTGTCGCATGTGTGTACGTAGCATTTAAGAATGAAAGATAGATAGGAATGGTAGTATGTGCAATCAGCAATTTAGTGGGTTTGCCCACTTCGTCAGAGCCACCAGAAATTGTCTTGTGGCCTCTGAGGAAGCAGCAAAATTGCTGTACACACCCTACCATTGTATCTGACTTGCATTCTTAGCCCTCGTTCACAGTGGTGCGTTGTGGCATAATGGCCGCTCTGTAATTCAGCTTGCGGCACTACAATGCGAACGTGGCCTCTGGGATAAAATAAAGAGGTGTAATTTCAGGAAGTTGGACAAGTGCCCAGACATTGCTTTATCTAATGCTACAAACTATTTTGCTTGCAAAACATTTGGTAAAGCCTATTGCCTCAATTCACTAGGCTTAACTCCTGTGTTTAATAACTCTTCTGAGCTGTTTTACAGTTATCACCATGGTGATATAATTGTAATAACTGTAAAACAGCTCAGAAGAGTTATTAAAGACAGGAGTTAAGCTTAGTGAATTGAGGCTATAAGCTTATCTTATATCTTATCTTGTATCTCTTGTGTACACCTAGTTGCATTAAAAAATTGACGTGTCTTATGGTGCCCATACACGGTACAATTTTTTTACGATCAGAGAAATTCGATCGATTATTTCATTTGGTCAAATAGCTATTTAAAATTCCTTTTCGAGGTACCATACATGAACGTTTTATTTTTCTATAAATCTGAGAAAAACTATCAAATACAAAGAAAAAGTTGGTTTATCTAATAGTATTTTCTAATACAAATTACCATACACTATACAATTTCGCAAACAATCACCAAGATTTTTCCAACATGTCCGATCAGATTTTTATCGGAAAAAATTGAATAATCGTTTTTCTTGAACAAAAAAAAAAATATTCTTTTAGATTTTTACGCTATTCGATTATTTTGGTAAAATAAATGGGAAAATCAAATGTTTTGATTGCACCGTGTATGTGCACCACTAGTTACCCAATGTCTTAAAGGGGAACTGAAGAGAGGTATATGGTGGCTGCCATGTTTATTTCCTTTTAAGCAACACCAGTTGCCTGGCAGCCTTGCTGATCCTCTGCCTCTAATACTATTAGCCATAGCCCCTGAACAAGCATGCAGCAGATCAGGTGTTTCACACTTTAAAGTCAGATCTGACAAGACTCGCTGCATGCTTGTTTCTGGTGTTATTCAGATACTACTGCAGAGAAATAGACCAGCAGGGCTGCCAGGCAACTGGTATTGATTAAAAGGAAATAAACATGGCAGCCTCCATATACATCTCTCTTCAGTTCCCCTTTAAGAAAGACAAAGATCATTATGTGCACTGCCATCTTGCTTCAATTTGTGCCCACCTCTTTATGAATTTTCGTTCATCACCGTCTTTAAGAACATATCAGGGCAGCTGTACACGCACTAAATTCTCGGCCAAGAAAGCTCTGAATACCGTCCTCTAGTGTACTTAGCTTGAAACCAGTTTTGTGGGTATTTGCTTCTTTTTTTAACTGGCAGTACTGCAGTGTTCTCCACAGAATGTTTTTCCATCCGGGTGGCATGAAATAGTAGCCGGGTGGGGCAATATGAGAGAATGCAGGGCTGGTGCTTCTTTGCGCAACTCTGCTTACAGCAGAGGAGGAGGTGAGCCGATGACAGCCGGGTGCTCACCAAAACTAGCCGGGTGGAGCACCCGGCTAAAAGAGCCTTGGGAGAACACTGCACTGAAATATAAGGTCACACATACGACTTGGAGAAAATACCCAGTCTTGCTGGCTCCAGTCTACTTTAGAGGACCCAGTGGGAATCCAATAGACAGCTGGTTGCTTCCTGGTTGCAGCAAACTCACTACATTTGGTTGCAACCACTAATTTGTAAGAAATAGGGGATCCAAGGGGAAACACTCATACTAAAATTGCACACCGGGACCCTCAGAGCGCACACAACTTTACTAAACCTGCAAGATGTCGAGCCATCGTGGTCAATCAGATGCATGGTGGTAACAGTAAGCGATACCCGGTCGAGCAATAAACACAACAAAACCCCTGGTGCTGTAGAGAAGCTATGGCTCGGGAGCCAGATGTGGCTCTTGATGGCTGCAGGAGCCAATTCCTGCGAGATTTCATGCTGAAATTGATCGTGAATCATCCTGCAGTCTTGGTCGAATCTGCCTATCATCGCCTGATGTACCTTTAGAAATGGAAGAGCTCGTTTGCCTATGGGAATTCTCACATAGGTAGAGAAAGAGCAAGTGCTCTGGACCAAGCACACCTGTCCTGTATATGGGTCAATAAAAGACTCCCGCCTCCTGTTAATGCACAGACTAAGCTTATGCACTTCTAATCCTATGGGGATTCCTGTTGGGTCCACTGAAATAGACTAGGGCCGTCTTGTTTGCTTGCCATGATTATTGCCAATTAAAAGTACAATGGCTCAGGTACATAAATGCGGCAGTGTGTATACGAATGATTACAGTATGTTGTAGGTGGTTTGCAGAGGCGTAGCGTGTTACGGAGGCATCAGAAGTGACCTCTCCTGCTCTCAGGACAGACTGTAAGCCTTGATTTCTGCAGCTAACTACATGACCTTCTGTAAAGGTGTCACTGATACCTCCCACATGACTCACAACAGGCACCTGAAATAAGAACGAGCAGCTCGGCAGCCAACACAAGTGCGTGATCTGCTTTACTCAGATATCGCCTCTGGCTCCAACACTGAAGACGCCGCAACCTTTTCCAGCACTCCGTCACAACCTCTGCGGGTTCCAGCCAATGAGGAAAAAAACGTGCCTGCCTCCTGACACAATTAACAGGAATCAAGCATCCCTCCTGGCAGGGGGAGCACAATGCTGCATATTTCAGTTATTAGGGAGACTGATTAGCCTGCTCCACATGCCCAGAACTGGTTTCAAGCTAAAAAAAAAAAAAAAAAGATAATATCACAAAAGTAAAGTGCACTATGGATCTCCAGATAATTCTAATAGCAGCAGCTGAGGATGACCCCTCCCATCCACTGATGATGTAAGAACTGGTGCTCAGTAACATAAGGGAGGGAGCAGCTTGCCGGGCCGTTTTCGCCTGTGATTGCTGGGTCCCTGCCCACTTTTGCGATCATGTTTTCCGTGAACTTTGTGCTGCGACTGTTTTTTGTTGGCGGCATATACTGTAATTACTGTGAGGCACAATCGCAGCTAGTGTGTTGTCTGCCTAAAACCTCCTTTGCTTCCAGTTTTCTAAATGCACCTCTACTGCAGCCCAGGGCCGATTTAGGCAAAGGCATTACAGGCCATTGCCTGGAGTGCCATTAGTTCTGGGGGGTGCAATGCCAGTGGATAACACCCCGCCCCTGCATTAAGCCCCACCCTGGACTAAGACACACCCCCACAGGTGTTCTATTACCTGCATCTGCTGAGGAGCAGCAGTATCGCAGGGCCCGGGAAAGCAGACATCACAAGGTTCAGATAGTGTAAGTTGCAGGCAGCCTCCACTGCCCCCCCCCATGCATCCCTCTGTCCCCCTGTGCCTCCTAATTTCCCCCTTTGTGCCTCCTTCAGTCCCTCTGTGCCACCTCTGCTCCCCTTGTGCCTCCTTCTGTGCCCTTGTGCCTCCTTCTGTCCCCTTGTGCTATCTCTGCCCCGCTTTGCCTCCGTTAATCCCCCTCGCTCTGCCCCTCTTTGTGGCTTCTTCTGTCCCCCTTTGTGCCCCCTTCTGACTCCTTCAGCCTCCGTGTCACCTCGGCCCCCATGTGCCTCACCTGAGTCACTGACCTGGAACATGTATGCAGATCATATTACCTTCTGAATCACTGAACTGGCAGATGTGTGATTCAGACCAATGAAGTCAAATTCAGATCAGCTTGCAGCCAGACAATGAGAAAGTGATAAAATGGCAGCCCATGTAATCCTGTTAGGGCCGCTTAGAGCCCAGACTTTCACCATCTCCACACTCTGCCTCTTGGGAAGGCAAAAAAAAAATCAATGACACAACACATCATACTTATTCAGTCTGACCAGCCAGGCATAGAAGTACTTGTATAAAATGAAAGCCATTCCGTTCCCTGCTGAAATTAAAGCTTTAATGCCGTGGAAAGAGCAGCAGTGTTCAGCAGCCATTAAGAGAAATTAGGTGTAAAACTGAGGTCGCGCTCCCAATTACAGCCATAAAGACACTCAGGTGCGGCTATCACCATGAGCAGTCAGATATTTAAAAGTGAAGCAGCAGAGGGAAGAGTCACAGAAATGTAATTCAAGGCAGTGGCCAGAAAATGATACACTGACCCCCTGACACAGCGCAGTGTAAAGTGCGGAATGGAACAGCTTCGTAAATGACCAGGAACACAAGTCACCTGCTCAAGGGTAACACAAGTTGAGAGCTGTCCTGTGAAGCAGTGATGTCAGTGGGGGAAGGGACATGTGACATGATGACATTAAAGTGAACCTCCAGACTAAAAATCTACTCAGCAGCACTGAAAAGGCTTGGTGTTTTTTTAACAGTTTCACAGCATCAGAACTTTGTTTTTCTTACCAAAGTCTTATTTTTAGCTGTACAGAAGCTAAGCTCCTTCCCATCAAAGAAAACTGCCCGGGCATTTTTCCCCTGATGCTGTGAAAAGCATGATGGGATTTCTGATGTTGTTGTTTTCGTTGCCTAGCAACTGGGATGAGCGATCAGGACACAGGACAGTTGGAACTGTGTCTCATGCTCCCTGTCAGGTGGTCGGGGGAGGGGGGGGGGAAGCGTACACATGCTAGATTCTTAAGAGGGATAGTCCCCACCAGCCTATCCTTTGCACAAAACCTCCTGTGAAACTCCCTATATGACAGCCCATCAATCTGGATTTTGGACTGCCCACTCAACCAAACCAGAACAGCACTCACCAAAGCCATCAATGACCTCACCCTTGCCAAAGCCAAAGACAAATACTCCATCCTGCTCCTCCTTGACCATTCCGATGCATTTGACACAGCGGACCATCCCTTTCTCCTCCAATACCTGCAATCCATTGGCGTACATGCATCATGACTGTAGCAGCTAGACTCAATCATTCTTTCATTCTTCCCACCGCTCCCTCTGTAAATCCACTGGCTGCCTATTCTGCTTATCTAGAATCACCTTCAAGATCTTGTGTATGACCTACAAATCTGTCCACAAGACTTGGCCGGCCTACATATCTGAACTCATCCACAGATACAATTCAGCTGTCCCCTTCTTATCCAATGACTGACTGCCTGCATACGAGAGGAATCAGTGCAGGAGACTTGGGCGCAGGATACAGCGGTATATGGCTGATCATGCTGTTGCACAAGTCCCGGCCGTGTTAATTACTATTCCCCCTCCAGGCCGCCATGGATAGTGGGGAATGATGTAATTCGGCTTCCAGCAATTGCTGGAGGTTGAATTATACTGTTTTAAAAGAAACTTCAGCTCCGTCTTTTGACGGCGCCGAAGTTACTCCCTGTGCACCGCTATAGCCGTAATTCCTGTTACAGCCTATGGTGGCGCCAGCTGCGCCCAAGTCTCCTGCGCTAGATTATTAATGTTCGCTTCCACTCCTCATCAGGCTCATTCTTCCTTCAACACCTTCAAGGAAGCCCTCAAAATGCACTTCTCAACGCTGGCCTACCCTCCCTCATCAATGCCCTAATCCTCTTTGCTGAGCACCCAATCATTGACTCTTACCTAATGTGTCCCTACCCCTTCCCTTTAGACTTTAAGCCTGTGGCATGGTCTCTCACCCCCCTTCCCAGTGTAGCCTAGGTGGCCATGCACCCTCCTCATCATGCCCCCTTCCCACTGACTAACTTGAACTACTTGGTCTCTAAGGCCATCACTCCACTGCAGGTTTGCATGGCTTGTTTTCTTGCATGATCTAGTGCTGCCTGCCATCCCTACTTATTGTCTGTAACAATAAAATAGATAAATACATTAAGACTAGCGATGCATTTGTTTATGTCCATGCTGCTTTCATTCTGGAAACCATATTAAAATCATGCAAGGAACAATCTGATTGGTTGACTGGTCACTTTGGGCAGTGCAGGTCATCTTTTCACTTTCAACCAGTTCTCACCAAACCAACTTCCTCCAGTTTCCATCTGCCCCCTTGAAGTGGAGCTGAACTCTTGCACAGGACAGAAGGAAAACAGAGAAGTGTGCCCTGTATGTATTTAGAGAGTTTAGCCTGTCTATTTCCCCCTCATCTGTGACTAATCACCACTGTAATTTGATCTCTCAGCTGTGTCAGCTCAGGAATCTCCTCTGCCAGGGCAGAGCAGCCAATTTGTAAACACAGGATATTAACCCTATGTCTGCTTCCATGAAAGCAGAAAATAAACTGAAAATGTATTGCAGGATTTCTATCAGCTGCAACAAAGAAATGTTTTTCTTCAAAGGTTATTATGCTGTTTATCTTTTAGAGCAGGGAGGAAGTTCTGAGTTCAGATCTGCTTTAATGTCTGCCCCTCCTTTGTGGGTCTTTAAATGATGTCCATGAAGCCATTGATAAAAACAACTCATTTTTTGAACAATACGATTTTTTGATGGAACGGCCATAAAAGCACCAGCTTTTTTTTTTACTTTCTATTCTATTCTATGTTAGGTTTGACCTTGAAAATGAAGGGATCAAAAATGACGGAAGTGTCTTTTCTTTTCTTTTTTTTATTGTTGAAAAGGCCAGAAACAATCACTTCTGATTCTTACAATGGAATGGAATAAAAATAGGAAGGAAAATTGCCACGCTGGGCATTTAAAATGGTAATCATACATGAAAAGATCCAAATGAAATGTCTATTAAAGTGGACCTTGACCCTCTCCAATCCAATCTTGTCATCATCCACATCCCCGCCAGCACTTTCTTTTTTTCTGCTGTGCGGTGGGGGAGGAGGGTGGTCGTTGGAGAGGGAGGAGCCGTAGGGGTCTGTCCCTCCTTGCACTAGAGCGGTACCAGCTGCTGGTGCACTATAGCTCCTCCCACATTTTATGGCACAGAGGGGTGCCAGAAGGGACCTTATTTTGATCTGCGTAGGGTGATGACGTGTTACAGCATCCATAATAGTAAGCCCGCATCCACCCAAGTAATATTGTTGCAGTGGCTGAGGATGAGGTTGACCACAATCAAGTGTCATACTTAGTCCAACGCTTTGATCCACAGCACCGCCTAGCAGCACCTATTTTTCTTGTGTTAGACTATGTCTGGCATTGGACCTATGCTGTAAAACTCCAATGTCAAAAACAGTCTGTTGCGGGGTTGGAAAGGGTTAAAGTGGACCTGATCTCAGAACTTCCTCCATGCTCTAAAAGATACGCAGCAGCATAATAACCTTTAAACAAAAACATTTCTTTGGTACAGCTGATACAAATTCTGCAGTAAATCTGCAGTGTGTATACTTCCTGCTTTCATGAAAGCAGACATAGGATTAACATCCTGTATTTACAAATAATCTGTTCTGCCGAGGCAACCAGCTGACACAGTTGAGGGATCATATTACAGTTGTGATTAGTCACAGATGAGGGGGAGTTTGACAGGCTAAACTCTCTAAATACATACAGGGTGCGTTTCTCTGTTTTCCTTTTGTGCTGTGCAAGAGTTCAGGTCAGCGGACGATGAACTCTTGCACAGGTGGCAGGTTGGGTGTGGCTGGGTTTGTGCATTGTCCTCAGGTGTGTGGTGAATACTTCACCCCAAATATGAGGAGGCACATCGCCATGGCTGCTAGCCCTATTAGGACTCCAGGGGCGGGGCAGATAAAGGGGAGGTGGGACATGTAAAAGTGATGTTAAGGGGCCCATACACTGGTCGATTTCAGCCATCAATCGATTCTATAGAATCGTTTGATCCTATCAAATTCCCCATTCGATCGATTTGCGGCTGATTTCGGCAGATCGATGGCCCATAGAGTTGCATTGGATCTAATGGTCCAAACTGTCCAATAATGCATTTAGATCGATTTCCAATAGATTCCATTCTGAAATCTATTTGAAATCTGTTCATAGTGAGTGGCACACATCAGATAGATTCCTGTCAGATTGGACTTGACAGGCATCGGACAGAAATCTATCGGATGGTCAAATCTACTGCAAATCTATAAGTGTATGGCCACCTTAAGAGGTGGCCATATAAACAGTGGCGACACAGAGATGTAGTGGGTAGCAATCAACTTGCAGTGGTTCATATCCTAGCCAGGACTTTATCATGTTCTCCCAGTGTCTATGTTGGTTTCCTCTGGGCACTCCGGTTTCCTCCCACATCTCAAAAACATACAGACAAGTTAATTGTCTTAACACTAAATTGAGCCTAGACTACAAAGGACTATGTAGTAATTAAGCCCTTCTGAGGGACAGCTAGTGACGAGATTTTACACATGTGAAAACACAGTGGAACATGTGAACGCTTTATAAATACAGATACAATAAAAATGTAAGAGCATAGATGGAGATGAAGCCTCCCATTCATTGTCATGTGAGCAGAGCTCTCTGGAACACTTCTGTCTCTGCCTACTAACAGTATGTAAGCCCTGTAGTGAGGGGAGCGCCTACAAGGCAAAAATGTAGGGAAAAAAACACGTGCTGTGACCTAGATCCCAGCATCAATGAGGTCACGAGTCCAAACAAGCAAGTAAGGTCGGCACCACAAATGGTAATTATAGATACCAGAGCCGAAGAATATACTGAAAATGGAGGGAGCAAGCAACTTGATAACACATCAGAAAAATCTACAGCAGCTGTAAAGATGATGGTCTGCAGGCTCACGATGGATTAAACAACAGGAATGAATTACACAGCGAGTATCAATCATTTCTCGATCTATCTTCGATTTTTTTACTTTTCACTTTTGGTAAAATTCCTCTTTAGAGGACCTCTGTCACGAAAATCTTAAAATTTAAAATATATGTAAACATACACAAATAAGAAGTCCATTTCTTCCAGAGTAAAATGAGCCATAAATTACTTTTCTCCTATGTTGCTGTCACTTACAGTAAGTAGTAGAAATCAGACATAACCGACAGATTTTGGACTAGTCCATCTTCTCATGGGGGGGTTCTCAGGATTTTCTTTATTTTTAAAAGCACTTAGTGAATGGCAGTTGCTCCATCCAACTGCCAAATAAGTGTACAGTAAACTAGGAGGCTGGCCAGCATCTTTGTATAAATATTTTTCAGGGAATGTCTTTATATAGAATAAAGGCCATGCTGAGAATACCCCATGAAGAGATGGACTAACCCAAAACCTGTCGGTAATGTCAGATTTCTACTACCTACTGTAAGTGACAGCAACATAGGAGAAAAGTCATGTATGGCTCATTTTACTCTGGAAGAAATGTACTTATTTGTATGCGTTTGAAATTAAGATTTTTGCGACAGTTCCTCTTTAAATAAAGATAGTATAACGACTGTAACTCTGAGCAATTACATCCCCCATTCAAGATACTGGCTAAAATCACACCATTTTCTGTACAGTATGTGCAATATTATGTACATGTTTCAAAACAATAATGCCTTTTATTTGTCACAGAGGATAAATGGCTATTGTTCTGGGGTCACTCAAGGTTCCCTTTCTCAAGGACATCTCTAAGACAAGTAATAAACACAACAGTACAAACACAAGAATGAATATCCCAGTGAATCAATCACCAAACATCGGGAAGCGCATCAAATATAGGAGGACAACATGTAGGACGTTTGAGGGAGATTAAGGCCAGGGCCGCACTTAGCAGAATCACATGTTTTCCCCATACCACATAGCGGAAAATGCATGCGGTTCTGCTAAGTGTGACTCTGGCCTAAAGGTATCACAATATCTTCCATAAATATCAATATATACAGTACTAGTAAAAAAAAGCGCGCCCATTAAAAAAAATGGGCACTAGGCTACGATCCCACCCCCCTAGCAATGCGAGCACAAATGCGTCCCTCTCGCCTGTCCTCCACCGCTGTCTACAGTATATGCACACAGGGAGATGTTGCTGCTTGACAGTTCGAAAAAAGCTGTTATGACCCACAATGCAATGAGGTTCACAGACAGCAAACTGTCAGATCTGGAAGCACAGACACACACACACACACACACACACACACACACACACACACACACGACGCAGAGACACGGGGTAATATATAGGACTAGTAGACCCAAGCCCATTCAAAAATGGGCTCTAGGTCTTTTTTTACCACCGCCAAACACTGCGCATGCGTGTGCAAACGCCGCGTGTGCCCGCTGGGCGCACGCAACTGCCTGCTCACCCACCTCGCTCCCTGGTCCCTCCAGCTGTCCGTTACTGCGCCCATGCGCAGTAACAAAATAACAGGGACAGCTGCTGGACGCAGCGACAGTAGGGGATTATTACAGAGGATATGGGAGTTACCTCTTGCTTTTGGCAGTTGGCAACAGCTACTATCCCCCACAATGCAATTAATTTCACAGACAATAAACGAACAGGTGTTTGTACATTCTTACTTAAAGAGAAACTCCGACCAAAAATTTAACTTTATCCCAATCAGTAGCTGATACCCCCTTTTACATGAGAAATCTATTGCTTTTCACAAACAGACCATCAGGGGGCGCTGCATGATTGATATTGTGGTGAAACCCCTCCCACAAGAAAAGTACGTACTTTTTTTGGCAGTTTCCTGTCTGTGAACCCTGTTGCATTGTGGGAAATAGCTGTTACAGCTGTTTCCAACTGCCAAAAACCATGCAGCAACTACATCGCCTGCCAACAGTAAAAATGTTCACTGGAGTTCCTCCTTAAAGAGAAACCGTGACCAAGAATTGAACTTCATCCCAATCAGTAGTTGAAACCCACTTTCCCATGAGAAATCTTTTCCTTTTCTCAAACAGATCATCAGGGGGCTCTGTATGGCTGATATTGTAGTGACACCCCTCCCACAGTGTGATGTCATGACCATAGTCCTGGCAGTTTCCTGTCTGTGAACCTCATTGCATTGTGGAAAATAACAGCTGTTTTACTGTTTACAGATGTTTCCAACTGCCAAAAAGCAAGCAGCATCTCCTTCCACTGACATCACCTGTCAGCAGTAAAAATGTCACCATTAGGGAGAGGAAAGATTTTACAATGGGTAAACACTGACTAAATCATTTATACATAATTATTGTAAAAATGAAACTTTTATTGCATTATTTTCACTGGAGTTCCTCTTTAATTGATATATTCCCCTACTGATTATCTAATTTGTCCTTTTGGCCAGGTAATTCAGGGTTTGGCTATATGGCTACAAACATGGGAATGAGGCCTTACACTCCCTTCATCGAATTACAAATTATAGCACTTTACATGAAGTAGACTTCCTCTTTCACAAGCAAAGCCATCTCTGTGACTTGCATAAAGCAACATTTACATGGAAAATTGCACCTTTACTCACAGGAATCATCCAGTTGGCGAGATCTCCATGTTTGGACACCTGCATGGCTCCCAGCATAGTCAGATCCACATGGCCCCTAAAGAAAGACAGACCTGTACATTAATACATACCTACACCTGCTTTCATGTCAAAGTATACACTGGCATTTTCTTTCCAGAGAAATAGGATGCTTTATTAGTAAAAAGTACCCCTAGATTAACTATCTGGTGAAGCTGGGCTTTTCGACGCCTACTGCGAGACCGCGCAGTGTCGAAGCTTGGCGTGGCTATATCCCGCGACCCACGCACGGGGTAATTCAGGTATACGGACCACAAATTACTCCTCCCTCAGAGTTGCTACAACTCGGAGGGGGAATAGCCATGTATGCCTATCTGGGTCTTTGCCCAGGCAAAGATCTCAAGGCCTGTCCTCTGGAAGCATTGTGGGAAGGTGCCCAGGCAAAGATCTCAAGGCCTGGCCCCCGGAAGCATTGTGGGAAGGTGCCCAGGCAAAGATCTCAAGGCCTGTCCTCCGGAAGCATTGTGGGAAGGTGCCTAGGCAAAGAACTCAAGGCCTGTCCTCCGGAAGCATTGTGGGAAGGTGCCCAGGCAAAGATCTCAAGGCCTGTCCTCCAGAAGCATTGTGGGAAGGTGCCCAGGCAAAGATCTCAAGGCCTGTCCTCCGGAAGCATTGTGGGAATAGCCATGTATGCCTATCTGGGTCTTTGCCCAGGCAAAGATCTCAAGGCCTGTCCTCTGGAAGCATTGTGGGAAGGTGCCCAGGCAAAGATCTCAAGGCCTGGCCCCCGGAAGCATTGTGGGAAGGTGCCCAGGCAAAGATCTCAAGGCCTGTCCTCCGGAAGCATTGTGGGAAGGTGCCTAGGCAAAGAACTCAAGGCCTGTCCTCCGGAAGCATTGTGGGAGGGTGCCCAGGCAAAGATCTCAAGGCCTGTCCTCCAGAAGCATTGTGGGAAGGTGCCCAGGCAAAGATCTCAAGGCCTGTCCTCCGGAAGCATTGTGGGAAGGTGCCCAGGCAAAGATCTCAAGGCCTGTCCTCCGGAAGCATTGTGGGAAGGTGCCCAGGCAAAGATCTCAAGGCCTGTCCTCCGGAAGCATTGTGGGAAGGTATCATCTGTATCATGTAAGCCGGTGTTGCTCAATATTTTTGTATGTACCCCTTTATTAATCACTTCGTTGGCCAAGTACCCCCTATTGCTGGTAACATCTCAAGTACCTCTCGATACATATAAATTGTTTGGAATAATCCATAATTGTGAATAAATGCTTTTCAAACATACCTTGATGCATTTAATCAACTATCAATACTTATTCAAATTTATTTATATATAATTAATTTTTAAGTTTCAAAACGTACAATAATAGCTAGACTAAAGGTGGTCACTAAGGATCCAATTTCTAGTGAAAAAACGTTCGAGCGATCAGATAATTCTGATCGGAAGAAAAATCGTTCACTTCACCATCAATGAACCAATCTTTGCTTCCTATCTATCACAACCAACAAGAAAAGCCAAATTTTGGTTTGACCAATAAAAAAAAAAAAAAAAAAAAAAATTAAAATCGGACGACTATTTTTATAATCGTTCATGATTGGGCCCATCAACGGCGATTTACAACCAATCCGGTCAGAATTTCTGATCGCTCAAACGATTTTTTGCTAGAAATTGGACTGTTAGGGCCACCTTAAGACAAGTTCAATTACCCTTCGAAGGCCTATTAAAGTACCCCCAGGGATACACGCCCCATGTGTTGAGATCGTAGGTTGTAAATACGCATGTAAAGTCAGGTGGTATAGGCACATACATTGGAGGCATCACAGGATGGAACATGCTATGCTAATATGACTACCCCATCATGAGTGAGTGATAAAGGTCAGTAAGGTGGTGTCCATTTTTCAGCTTTAGACGCTGAGGTTTTCTGCTGTGTGTCATTCGCTGACCCGTATGTGGCTACAAATGCCGCCATCAGCATCTAAATCGGGTGGCGGGAGCTTCATTCAGCCATCTGTGTGAAATGGGGCCTAAAATGCCTAATGTGCAGTTTCTAAAGTAGTAAGTAGGAGGAGCACAAATAATACTAAGCACATACCCTCTAATCATGGCGAAAGAGTCATCGCTGGAGAAGAAGGCTGCTCCGGAAAGAATCGTCACTGTCTCTTTACCTGAAAACACAAACCGCTTGGTAAATACAGCTCAGTTTAAAGTGAACCTCCAGACTAAAAATATACTCAGCAGCGCTGAAAAGGCTTGGTGTTTCTCTAACAGTTTCACAGCATCAGAACTTTGTTTTTCTTACCCAAGCCTCATTTTTAGTGGCACAAAAGGGCGGCATTTTTCCCCTGATGCTGTGCAAAGCATGATGGGATTTTTGTTGTTCTCGTTGCCTAGCGCGTGCAGCTGGGAGGGGTGATCAGGACACAGGACAATTGGAACTGTGTCTCATGCTCACTGTCACCTCCTTTCAACCAAAAAGATGGCTGCCCCCATGATATCACATACATTTGCCTGTTCTTTTAAAACAGGGTGGGTAAGAGATTATATTACCCATCTATTTTAATTAACATAACGAATGTAACTTAATGACAGTATGTTTATTTAGGCTCGCCTTCCTGTTTAAGACACTTTGTAAGCTGGCGTCAAATAAAACGGACAGAGCCCCCTTCACCAGTGACTTCCTGTATTATAGAGTTCTACTGCTATAGAATTCAGTCTGCGCAAATCAGGCAGGATAATCAGCCTTTCCTGCAGAGCCTGCTACTAGCTTCTTCAACTCAGCTGATTTAGGTCACAAGACACAAGACAGGACCGTTAGCCACAGGAGTCTCATTTCCATGTGGCAAAGCAATAGTGGACCGCATCAGGTTCTCCGTAATTAATAGCTCCTTCCTCTGGTCCCTGAATTAGCTCTTTATTGATGCCGTACTGCTAATAATCACCTTTATAGGGACCATATTGATCAAATGCCGGTAATACTGTACTGCACACATAAGGCATGGCAATGTTACAGTCACCTCCGCATGCAGCACTGAGTTACGCCAGAAGCAAAACTTGCTGTACTAAAGTAGCACAACAGCTGCTATGGGAACATGCGTTACTAAGGTGCATTATCATTAGTAACGTGTGTTATTGTAGCAACAGTCACGCTACTCTAGTACCGCTAGTTGCGCTGCTGTTGTAAGGGACGGTGCTACATGCACCACATTATTACCGAGAACCACATTATTACCGGCATTTGATGAATCTACCCCTATTCGCTTTGAATAGAGGTAATAAATAACAAAATATTATTTTACCTCTGCTTACAACTCTCACAGGGCAGTTTTGGTGGTCCGTTACATGTGCTTATAATACATACCAGTGGCATCTTTAGGCCAAAGGGGTTGGGACTAGTGCCCCAAACTTCTGCCACTTGCCCCTATTGTCTGCCTGCTCCTCCTCTAGTGTTCAGCAGATCCCAGAGACAGCGAGCAACAGTGTGCAGCTGGCCAGGAGGTGGTCATACCTGATCCATGGCCCTGCGCAGCTTCCGTCTCCTAGCTTCTCTGCATGGTGTTCAGTGCCTGTAATAGAGGCTAGTCTTGACCAGGTCATGTGGCCACGTATTGATACCGTATATACTTGAAAACAGGTCGACTTCGTGTATAAGTCGACTCCAATATTCAACCCTCTTAAACTGGAATGTTTTATTGACTCAAGTATAAGTCTACCCAACAAAGTTAATGGCTACACTTGGGGCTCAGAAGGGGTTAATGACTGCACCGCATACAGTATCGCAGCCAATAACCCCTCCAGGCCCCCAAGTGCTGCAATTATTCACCCCCCCTCCTGCAGCCCAGTGTCGTCGTCCCCTGCCCCTTTTCTTGTTAATTGTTGTGGCCAGGACTTTCAGACCTGTGTTTTCTTGGCATTTCTTTTCCTAAAAGTATCACTTACCGCTGGATAAATTTCTGCAAATGGGAATGTCACTATTAGCCAAAGTAATATTTGTTGCTAAAGCAATAAGTGGACGCTGAACTAACTCAATAATGAGCCTTTGGGGCCAAATGACATGAGAAGCATTGGATCCTGGGGGGAAAAAAAATTACACTGTAGGTACTTTATCGATGATGAGGAGAGGTGGGGTGGAGAAAGGCATGGAGTGGGCATAAAGCAGGGGTGAATATCTTCCCCTTACTTATTCTTTCAAAAGTGCTGTAGGGACCAGATGCTGCGCCCGGGGACATATGTTCCCCCTTGCACCGCCTTAGCTACGCCTCTGCCCATGGCACTCTAACAACACCACTGCACTCAGATGGCATAGTTCAATCTGTGCTGGTTGTTTGTACCATGAAGCTGTGTTACCTGCATTGATGAGATCTGGATCCACCTCCGCCTCTGTTGGGTAGGGGCCCTAGAAAACCACATCATTGGAGAAAAAAAAAAACAATTATTGTTGTGCAGGTTTTCTCCCGACATAAGAGAATTGCATCCAGCGTTGTAACACAGCCTTGCTCAGCGACCATATCATGATGGGGATGTCTCACATGTACTATGTAATGAACACAATATTATCTATTATTTCAGTGATGTGCTTTTATGTCTCTCTGTAGCATAATGGAAAAGGGCTACGATCGTTTTCACTAGCATGTCATAATGGAAATCATGATGTGCATATAAAGTGCAGTAAATTGTAAAAACGCAGAAATTATCATGTACAGCAATACAAACGGGCTATTCCTAGATGTATAGAATTAAATGGCTAAACAAAATGAAGAATGTAAAATTCATGCTATGATCAAATGTGGAGGTTGGGGTATTTTAAAGAGTGATGTTAGTAAAGATATATATTAATATGTTTTTGAATCAAGTCTCTACAACCCGTGTTATTTCATTTTTTTTATTTCAAGACCTTAAAGAGAACCTGTACTGAGTAAAATTATTTAAAATAAACACATGAGGTAACTTCAAATGAACATTACATCGTTACCTTGCCATCAGTTCCTCTCAGAAGCTCACCATTTTCTTCTGACAATGATCCCTTCCAGTTCTGACCACATTTTGTCAGAACTGAAATATATCAGTTGCTCTCAGTTATATATCAGTTGCTGTCAGTTACAGCTGAGAGGAGAACTGATGTGTCCATGTTTATCTATGGCTCAAGTGGGCGATGTTACAGTTTCACTGTGTGCTGATCAGAAAGCTGTTATGGGGTAATGGCCATTTTCAAAATGGAGGACGGAGAATTCCATTGATCACAGTGGACAAACAAGACGCAGGAGAGGAGAAAGAGATTGAGGAGTAGACTACACTGGAGGTAAGTATGACTTGTGTATGCTTATTTTGACTTTTAATTTTCAGTTCAGGTTTTCTTTAAAAAGAACCCGAGGTGGGGTTCTCACAATGAAATCCCAATACAGAGGTCTGCCTATAGAGCCCAGCCTCTGTTGCTATTCAGATCCCCCCTAAATCCCCCCTGAGACCCCATAAATCATGCACTGCGCGGCTGTGTTTACTTCTACTTTTTACTTCAGTCTCCGCTCTCCCCTGCCTCCTGCATCGCTCCGGTCCCCGCCCACGTCCCTTCCCTCCAATCAGCGGGGAGGGACCGGAGCGATGCAGGAGGCGGGGGAGAGTGGAGACTGACGTTACAAAGGTAAACACAGCCCCCTGCGCCACGCTGCGTGTCGACACCGCGGCTGTGATTTATGGGGTCTCGCTGAGCGCAGGGGGGATTTAGGGGGGATCTGAATAGCAACAGAGGCTGGGCTCTATAGGCAGACCCAGCCTCTGTATTGGGATTTCGTTTTGAGAACCCCACCTCGGGTTCTCTTTAAAAAGGTTCTTGGGGGTGGCAGATGGGACACAGAGACATGTTCTCTGCCTCATGACATGCCTCTGTCTCCCCCCCCCCCCCTCACTGCCGCTCTCTGCCCTCCACAGCCGCACTACAGTTCCCCCTCCCCCCCTCCGAGATGGCAACAATATTTGTCGCCATCTCGGAGGTAAACACAGGGGGAGAGGGATTCCCTGTTCAAAATGCTCGCCAGGGGTGTTTCTTCAGGGTCTCCAGAGCTGCCATTGGGCTGGGCAGCTCTTTTTCCCTAGCCGCACCTCCTGCCCCTACCCTGTGCACTGGTGAGAGAATGAATCTCTCTTTCCAGCGTCGTGATCTAGAGGTCCCGAAAGTGAAAGTAGGCCCACAGGAGTGGCGGTTTTTTAGTCTACTTGTTCCTCTCAGCCCTCCGAATCAACTAACCTACTTTTTTTTTTTTAATGAGCCCACCTCGGGATCTCTTTAATAAGCATTTTAAACTGGTGCTGTTATCAATGCCATAACTAGGGGCATAACAATAGCCCCCGAAACCCCCACGAGGGGAGGGTTACGGTCCTGTACATAGTCAAAGAACAACTGAAGTGAGAGGAATATGGAGGCTGCCATATTTATTTCCTTTTAAACAATACAAGTTGCCTGGCAGCCCTGCTGGTCTATTTGACTGCAGTGGTGTCTGAAGCAGACCAGAAACAAGCAGGCAGCTATTCTTGTCAGATCTGACAATAATGTCAGAAACAGCTGATCTGCTGCATGCTTGTTCAGGGTCTATGGCTAAAAGTATTAAAGGCAGATGATCAGCAAAACAGCCAGGCAATGTGCATTCCTTAAAAGGAAATAAAGATGGCAGCTTCCAGATCTCTCTGGCTTCAATTGTCCTTTAAAGAGAATCTGTACTCTAATATTCTTACACTAAAAAGCCTACCATTCTATTCCTTATTTTCTCCTGTGCCCCTCTGTGCTGTTTCTGCCACTCTCTGCTGCAATCCTGGCTTGTAATTAACAGTTTTAGGCAGTGTTTACAAACAAACTAACCAGCTCCTAATAGGCTCACATATACAGAGTGTGTGAGTCATTCAGAGTGTGCAGGGGGCCTGCAGAGGGTGTGTATCGCTTCTATCCAATCACAAGCAGCCCTGCACATTCCACACATTCAAAGCCTTAGCCCAACAGACACGACAGGGGAAAGATACATTGATTTATTACAGAGACAGTGTAATTAGGAAAGGCTGCAGTAAGCCCCAGCACATTAGAACATGCATAGGAACTTATAGGATAGAAGAACTAAGGCTGAAAAAATTGTTACAGAGTCTCTTTAATGCAGAGTGTTAGCGGAGCATTATACATTACCCGATAGCGGCCCCCAGTGGTGATGCAGGGAGTCTTAACTTCCTCTTCATTTTACAAGTTTTGTCCCTGTCACATGACATGGGACTGAAGCCGCATGGCACTTCGCAGGATGGGAGGGATCTGTACCACTGCCTGGAGCAGGTAAAGTATAGTGCTCCACATTATGCACAGCACCAGCTGTATCTACTTCCTGCTTTCATGGAAGCAGACAAAGGGTTGACACAGGAGTGATTACATATTAGCTGTGTCTGCCAAAGACTGCTGAATTTCTGTGCTGACACAGCTGAAAGATCAAATTACACTTGATTACTTGAAGATGAGCGGGAATTAGACAGGCTCTTCTCTCTAAAAACACACAGGGTGCATTTCTCTCTATTTTCCTTGTGTCCTATGCAAGAGTTCAGCTCCACTTTAAAGGCCAGATCACACAGGCTCCTGCAGGCAGCATGTGTAGCCGATGCTAAACGTTTACCTGCAACCGAGCAGAAAAATGTTTGGCATTGTTTCCTGTCATTCTTTTTTGAGCCCCATAAGGGTGTGGAACCATCAAACGCAACCGACGCAGGACGCTACATGCAGCGCCCAAAAAGTTTTAATTGGCCGCGATGTTCATGTAATTGCCGGCAAACGCAGTTAGATGAACTCTCCCATTCATCTCAATGCGGGTATTGGTCGATCCCGGCGGTAAATGTCATCGCCAAACACCAGCAGTCTCCCGTGTGAACCAAGGTGTACGCTCTTCTCAATGATTTAAAGGCGCACTATGGCGAAAAATTGTAACATATAAAATACAATATGTGCAAACATAGACCAATATGAGTGTGTTTTTTCCAGAGTAAAATGAGCCATAAATTACTTTTCTCCTATAATGCTGTCACTTACAGTAGGTAGTAGAAATCTGACAGAAGTGTGACTAGTCCATCTCTTCATAGGGGATTCTCAGCATGGCTTTTATTCTTTATAAAGATATTCCCTAAAAGGATTTAAACAATGATGCTGGCCAGCTTCCCTACTCGCTACACAGTTTTTTGGCAGTTGGACAGAGCAACTGCCATTCACTAAGTGCTTTTGAAAATAAATAAATTTTTGAAAATCCCCCACGAAGAGATGGACTAGTCCAAAACCTATCGCTCCTGTCTGATTTCTACTACCTACTGTAAGTGACAGCAACATAGGAGAAAAGTAATTTGTGACTCATTTTATTCTGGAAAAAAACTTACTTCTTATTTGTCCCCTCATATTTTAAATTTTACAATTTTTCACCATAATGCCCCTTTAATCTTTGCCAGAGTTATTGACTGCTGAACCTAACTATGAACTTGAACTGCTACCCGTCAGGTCCAGATTTCTGGAAAGGCCCCAAAGGCCTGGGCCTTGAGCAGTTACAGCCCCAGTGGGGCACCAGGACATGAAATAGGGGTTGCTACATATGAAAGAGAAAACTGCAAATGGGGAGCAACACATCAAAAGGGAAGCTGATGTCCATAGGAAGCTGAACATGAAAGAATGGGACGGTGGAATGGGAGGGGCTGCAGTACACGGTTGTTACACAATAGGGGCTGCACGTGGAATGGGAGGGGCTGCAGTACACGGATAATACACATTAGGGGCTGCACTTGGAATGGAAGGGGCTGCAGTACACGGATGATACACATGGACGAGGGGGCCACACAAGGAATGGGAGGGGCTGCTGCACATGGAAGGGGAGTCACAACATACTTGGCCTGGTGCGGAAAAAGTATAAATCCGGCCTTGCTAGCCATTTCCTAAAGTTTTCTTTGCACTTGTCTCAGCAAATCAGATTCTTGGCCTTTCCACAGCTATGAGAAAACAACAGCTTCAAATATTCAACTGTAAAAGATTCAAGCATTGCAAAGCTTACCAGACCGAGGACGCCGTTTTCGCTCTGAAGGTGAACAGTGATATCTTTCTTGATAAAGTTGCTGGCCAGCATTGGAATACCGATTCCCAAGTTTGCTGCAGTGCAAGTCAGTTAAGGCTGAACACACAGGACATACCGGTAATCAAAGAAAAAAATATATTCTCAAATAAAAAACACCCTCTATAATTTTGTAGCATCATGCGTACAATGGCCTCATTCCTTGTCCAGGTGCTCGTCTCATTCTGAAACTTTGTCAACAGAAGAGTCATTTTTGCTGTCTTAAAATAGAAGGTATTTGCAAGAATGCCTTCGTAGAAGTGCCGAAAGCACAAAACGGCCGTCAGGCTATCCAGTGCCCTGCACCCACCTCCACAGTTCGTAGCATTGTAATTGGTATGTGCACCCATCCTATTCACCAGCTTGTTTGCACAAAGTGTACCTGTTATTGATGTCACAAGTCTTTGAATTAAAAAGTAAATAGCATTCTTCGGTCTCTTCCTCAAATATTTTGAAAGATACTGCTCTCAAACTTATGCTGCGATGTTATCGTACCCCAAACAAGCTACAAGCTTTCGTAACTGTGGTAATCTGGGCACGCTCTCTCATATATTTTGGGATTGCCCAATAGCACAAAAATTCTGGGGTGACTGGAGTGCTCTGGCTAACTCTATCTTCCTGATTCCTTTTACCATAACTAAGCAACAGGCACTATTATTCTTCCCCAACTCTTTGGTCCCTTTGGCATATATATATATATAATTATATACATATCTTCTTTTGACAGCATTATGGGCAATTGCTTCTAAATGGACGACAACAGATCTATCCATTTCCATGGTTACTGACTGCATGAATAGGATTACGGTAAACTCTCTGACCGTCTTTATTATGCCTCTATTGATAATCTTGATAAATGTAATTCTATCTGGGATACTTAGTCCTCATATTATGACCACCTTCTCCCAAGATCATCATCATTTGGTACTAAAGCCCCAATTTGAATTGTTGTAATTTTCTGATTTTATATACCTATTCTGATATATTATGCCTATTATTTTGTGTAATAACCGGCACTGCTTGTTTTTCAATCATATTGTTCACATGGTAGATCTACATTGTTGTTCCTGAGATTCCGGTCAACATGATGTACTGTTTCTTTACTTTGTTGAATAAAGTTTTTTTGGATTATAAAAAGTCAATAGCAGCAGTGCCGGCCTACACTTTCATTCTTCCACGCAACCTATTTGCAAGTATTCAGCTTCATGTGAGTAAGAAGGATCTCCCATGATGCATCACTGCTGAATAAACAAATCATCCCTTTATACCCCTAAAAGCCAAACACACTTACAAAACTTTTGGGAATGCAAAGCATTGCCTACAGCCTACTCATTTTACAGGGCTGTACTAATCCAACACGCAGGTCTTTCAAGACACCGTTCCAGTAGACTTCCGAGAGTGGCGCTGGCAGTGTTCCCTGTCCGCCGCAGCGAACTCGCACCCTAAGTGGTGCACCTCCTCAAAATGTGTGCCAAGTTTCGTGCCCTCTCCCCCAGCCATCTCTATAGTCTCTGGAAACATGAATCTGAATGCATAACTCTTAAGGTGGCCACACACGATACAATAAAATGATCCGATTTTACAGCAATTCGATAAAAAACGATCGAATCTCACAAAAAAAATTTAAAGCTTTTATTTCATTCAACTGAAAAATCCAATCGGATTTCCATTTTTTTTTATTTATATCGATCTGGAATGCCAGATATTTCTCTTCAATTTTTTTTACAGATTGTATGGTGTGTGTTGGATTGTCAATTTATTAATATACACACCCTAGCAATTTTCTCAGAGTTTCCAATCAGTTTTATCATAATTGTGGAAAAATTGAACATAGGTGTGTGGTACATTGGTCATATTTTTGAAATGTTACAATCAGTCAGAAAAATGTATTGCAATTCTTAAATTGAACAGATATTTAAAAAAATTGTATGGTGTGTGGCCACATTTAGGGCGTATTTCCACTAGCTGCATTGCCGCGGTGCGATCATTGCATCGCACCGCAGACAGCCGCGGGTGGTTCCGTGTGCCGTGCGATGTTGCACGGCCCAGTACTATCCCTGTGGGAATTGGTTGTGTGCTGCGGGAAACTGCAGCATGCTATCCATGCGTTTGGCCGCGTTGTGAACAAAAATGTGCTTCATTGGAAACAGTCCATTGACTAACACTAGCAGCAGTTTGGCTTTGGAGCCATGCAATGCGATGATCACACAGTGTAGTGGAAACAGTGATGAGGAAGCAGTCAGACAGGCAGCTAGACTAACAACTAAGTGCATTATAAAAGTTTTGAAGCTGTCAATATTTGAATGCCAAAACAAAATAACAAAAAAAATTATAATAATAAATTACAAATATAACCCAAATGAACATCATAGCTACTTTCCCACACAAAATTACAGAAAACTTATTGCAAAACCTGCAGGATGCTACAAATACCGACCATCAAGAGACAAGTTTGGAAACTGCAGTTTTCTGAGGAGTTTATCGCCCTGGCCTGACTGTAGTGCTGATCCTTGTTTATATAATGGGCACTGGCAGCAGGTAAATGCTGGTGGCCTCTCAGTGTTCTTGCAGCACCAGGATAATTGAGCTCACAACTATGCACAGAGGCGAAGGTCAAGTTCACACTAGGGAGTGTATCCAGTAAGCATCAGCAGGAAGCCGGATGTTATGCAATCCATCTGCAGCAAGATGATGTTGTAGGTCTTTGGTGCTGGTCTGTGGGTTGACTGACGTTTCTCACCATTCGTCGCTTCTGTTTATCCAAGTTTTTTCTTGGTCTGCCACTTCGAGCCTTAACGTGAATGAAGCCTGTGGTCTTCCATTTCCTCAATATGTTCCCAACTGTCGAAATAGATAGCTGAAATCTCTAAGACAGCTTTCTGTATCCTTCCCCTAAACCATGATGGTGAACAATCTTTGTTTTCAGGTCATTTGAGAGTTGTTTTGAGACCCCCATGTTGCTATCCTTCAGAGAACATTAAAAGAGGAGGGAAACTTACAACTTACCCCTTTAAAGAGAAACTCCAACCAAGAATTTAACTTGATCCCAATCAGTAGCTGATGCCCCCTTTTACATGAGAAATCTATTGCTTTTCACAAACAGACCATCAGGGGGCGCTGTATGACTGATATTGTGGTGAAACCCCTACCACAAGAAGCTCTGAGGACCGCTGTACTTTTGACAGTTTGCCACAATGTAACAAGGTTCACAGACAGGAAATAGCTGTTTACAGCTGTCTCTAACAGCCAAAACAGCTAGCAGCAGCTGCATAACCTGCCCACAGTAAAAATGTCACCATGTAATAAATGTCAGAATGTAAATCGGGGAGAGGAAAGATGTTACAATGAGCAAACACTGACTAAATCATTTATACATAATTATTGTAAAAATGAAGCACTTTTTTATTATACTATTTTCACTGGAGTTCCTCTTTAAATACTCTTTCTCATAATTGGATTCACCTGTGTATGTAGGTCAGGAGTCACTGAGCTTACCAAGCCAATTTGAGTTCCAATAATTCGTTCTAAAGGTTTTGGAATCAATAAAATGACAGTGCCCAAATTTATGCACCTGCCTAATTTTATTTAAACAATTATTGCACACTTTCTGTAAATCCAATAAACTTCATTTCACTTCTCAAATATCACTGTGTGTGTCTCCTATATGATATATTTAACTGACTTTTTATCATAACAACCAACGATTTATACAGCAAAATCATGACAATTAACAAGGTTGACCAAACTTTCGCATCCCACTGTAATGGGCACTGGCAGCAGGCAAATGCTGGTGGTCTCTGGGTGTTCTTGCAGCACCAGGATAATTGAGCTCACAACAATGCACAGAGGCGAAGGTCAAGTTCACACTAGGGAGTGTATCCAGTAAGCATCAGCAGGAAACCGGATGTTATGCAAACTGCACAATGCTCATTACAGACTTACATGATACACACAAAGTGTACAAAGTGTCCCCCTTTGTGTCACCTCTGTTCCCCTGTGCCTTCAGTGTCTCCCTCTGTCCCCGTGCCTCCTTTCATCTCCCCCCCCCCCATACTGTCAGTGTCCCCTTGCGCCTCTTTTCATCTGCCCCCTCATGCTCTCAGTGTCCCCCTCTGTTCCCCCACTGTGTCAACTCTGTCCCCTGTGCCCTCAGTGTGCCACAGCAAAATGACATTTTACCAGTTTAATGGTAACTATTAACCTCCTGAGCGGTATGGACGAGCTCAGCTCGTCCATCACCGCCGGAGGCTGCCGCTCAGGCCCTGCTGGGCCGATTTTCTTCAAATAAAAAGCAGCACACGCAGCCGGCACTTTGCCAGCCGCGTGTGCTGCCTGATCGCCGCCGCTCTGCGGCGATCCACCGCGAGCAGCGGCGAAAGAGGGTCCCCCCAGCCGCCCGAGCCCTGCGCAGCCGGACCAATCAGTTCCGGCCAGCGCTAAGGGCTGGATCGGAGGCGGCTGACGTCAGGACGTCGGCTGACGTCCATGACGTCACTCCGCTCGTCGCCATGGCGACGAGGAAAGCCAAACAAGGAAGGCTGCTCATTGCGGCCTTCCTTGTTTATTCTGGGCGCCGGAGGCGATCGGAAGAACGCCTCCGGAGCGCCCTCTAGTGGGCTTTCATGCAGCCAACTTTCAGTTGGCTGCATGAAATAGTTTTTTTTTAATTAAAAAAACCCCTCCCGCAGCCTCCCTGGCGATCTCAATAGAACGCCGGGGAGGTTAAAAAAATATATATACTGTATATATAAATATATAAATACCTGGGGCTTCCTCCAGCCCCCTTCAGGCTCATCACTCCCACACCACCCTCCCACACTGCCTGGATTCTCCGCTAACTGCCAATGATACAGTCAGGGCGTACTGCACATGCACAGCCCGACCACGTGTTCTCACCCATCATGCTCCTGGGGGAGCGTGTACGGTTGGACTGCGCCAACAGGAAGAATTATCAGAGCGCCTGGCGGAGGATTGAGGCAGCCTGGGAAGATGATGAGGGAGCTGGAGGAAGCTCCAGGTATTTACATTTTTTTTTTAAATACCGTAGATTATCTAAAAAAATAACAAGGTCTTTCTGAAATTTTTTTTTTTAACTTATTCCTTCAGAATCAAATTTCACATTTCTGGGCCGTTTGTATCGACGGGTCATTTGTAAGTTGAGGAGTACCTGTAAAGTTGTGTGTGCTGTCTGCGCTTGTCCATTTTACAGATATTTAGTGGATTAACACCTATGTGCACTACACCAAGCGCCAGTAATAAAGCGGACGTAACGCAGCCCACACTCTGCAGTATCAGCATTTTGATCTGAGTTTAAAATCTTTACAATAAGCAACAAAGATAACAAAAAGGACTATTCCTGGCAGCAATGGATACCATACATTCCATCCTCAAACTCCAGTGCAGCTCGCCGGATGATCTTCTCTCTCACAATGTCCGAATCTTTTTTGGGCTTGGGTTTGGAATTTTCGGATTTCCTCAGTGTTAGCCTCTGGAAAGCAAACAAACAGATTATGCAGCCTACGTTCCCAACGCAGCACAATTTTCCAAAAACTAAAAGCTACCTGAGGTGACCTGACATGGTGGGATAGACATGAACATATAGTACCAATCATACCCAGAACTTGCTTGTGTTCACCTTTTATTTTTTTTTTCTATTGAAAAATTGAGTGGCTTTAGTGCTGTGCTAGTAGTCAGGAGCCTCAGTGTAGCGACTGTTCATCACAGAGGACAGGTCGTGCGGGGAGGGTTTAATGGCATCTGAGAATAATGGTGGGATAACGGCCAAGGAACAGGGAGATGGCTACATGAGCAATGGATGCTCTGTGCCAGCAGAGACATAATGAGAGGAGAAGGAGTGAGTATTCCACACACTGATCACTGCTGCTCATATTGTCACAGGAAAAGGAGAGAAACATCTCCAGACAGAACAATGGAGCACGTCGGGCCCTGGTGACGGATGGGTACATGCTGTGATGTATTTCTCTGCATCTGATGGCTGATGGGTGACACAAATTTTGAAGGGTTGTGATAAAATAGACACATTGTGACAGACTGGTAAAAGGGCAGGACTGCAAATGTGCGCAGATACTGTACGGTCTGAAATCGACTGGATGTGGCAGCTGTCCTAACTACCATATATAAAGCTGATTTTGAAGGGAGGGGTCGGCCTATCCATGGGCCCCGTATGTGTGGGGCCCCATATGCCAAGTGCGCAGTGGAGTGTTCTTCAGCATGTATGCCTACCTGTCCTTGCTGCGGCTTGCTTCTTCTAGTGTACCCTGCAGCTTTCCGAACTGGCCACTAGAGCTCCAGGCTCACTGTGGTCACATGACAGTAAGCCTGAAACTCTACTGGCCAGTTCAAAAGCTGGAAAGAAAAAGTAACTGGGTCTCCACCTGAATTTTATGCAAATGCTTAATTTATTATCCCATAGCCAAAGATAAAACACACGACGTTTCGGCCTGCGACCTTTATCAAGTGTAACACACAATGAGCAAATGCTCTCAAATAAATATCACCTCCCATTATAAAACACACCCCTAAGGGCGGGCACATACTTAAATAGAGGGTATTAAAGTGACAGTACATCAATATACTCAGATTAAAAGAAACATCTTAAATTACATTCCTCATTTAATCCATAGGGAACTAGAGTCTCTAATCTATTGATCCATCTGCTCTCCCTTCTTAGGAGTGTTGTCTCATTGTCCATCCCTTCTCCTGCTGTGACTTTTTCCAACACGCACCACCGTAACTCGTTCACCATATGGCCGCATTCAAAATAATGTCTACCTATAGGGGAATCAAAATTCTTTTCAGGATCATCAAAATATTTTCTATATAACCTTATGTCACTGCGGTGTTCATTAATCCTTACTCTGACAGGTCTACTCGTTTGTCCCACATAGCCGAACCCACAGGGGCACTTCAAAAAATAAACCACATTTGAAGTTACACAAGAAAAATTTCCATTTGCTCATTGTGTGTTACACTTGATAAAGGCCGCAGGCCGAAACGTCGTGTGTTTTATCTTTGGCTATAGGATAATAAATTAAGCATTTGCATAAAATCCAGGTGGAGACCCAGTTACTTTTTTTTTCTCGCTGTGGACGTACACACCTATCGTGGATCTAGGTGGAGACTGGTTGACTCCCTGGTACATAAATCATCAGGCGGTAGAGCGGGGGTGAGTTCTTTCTTTTGTGCAGTTCAAAAGCTGCCCAGGCCACTAGAGGAAGCAAGGCGGAGCTAGGAAACTATACGCTGAAGCACATCCAGCCGCGCACTCTTTACTTCCACTCTCTGCTCAGGAACACATCGGAAGGTCGGCCAATCGGCGGGTTAAAACTTTTGGCCTATTTTTTTTTAGCCAAAAGTGTGTGTGTGTGTGTGTGTGTGTGTGTGTGTCTGTGTGTGTGTGTCTGTGTGTGTGTGTCTCTGTGTGTGTGTGTCTCTGTGTGTGTGTCTCTGTGTGTGTGTCTCTGTGTGTGTGTGTCTCTGTGTGTGTGTGTCTCTGTGTGTGTGTGTCTGTGTGTGTGTGTGTCTGTGTGTGTGTGTGTCTGTGTGTGTGTGTGTCTGTGTGTGTGTGTGTGTGTCTGTGTGTGTGTCTGTGTGTGTGTGTGTGTGTCTGTGTGTGTGTGTCTGTGTGTGTGTGTCTGTGTGTGTGTGTCTCTGTGTGTGTGTGTCTCTGTGTGTGTGTGTCTGTGTGTGTGTGTGTCTGTGTGTGTGTGTGTCTGTGTGTGTGTGTGTGTGTCTGTGTGTGTGTGTCTGTGTGTGTGTGTCTGTGTGTGTGTGTGTCTGTGTGTGTGTCTGTGTGTGTGTCTGTGTGTGTGTCTGTGTGTGTGTCTGTGTGTGTGTCTGTGTGTGTGTCTGTGTGTGTGTCTGTGTGTGTGTCTGTGTGTGTGTCTGTGTACGCGGGAGGACTTATTTGAGCATATACAGTAACCTTTGGAATTATATGGATTTCTGCACAAATTGGTCATAAAATGTGATCTGATCTTCATCTAAGTCACAACAATAGACAATCAGTCTGTTTAAACTAATACCACACAAATAATTAAATGTTTTTATTGAACACACCATGTAAATATTCACAATGCAGGTGGAAAACGTATGTGAACCCCAGACTAATGACATGTCCAAGAGCTAATTGGAGTGAGATGTCAGCCAGCTGGAGTCCAATCAATGAGATGAGATTGGAGGTGTTGGTTACAGCTGCCCTGCCCTATAAAATGATTTCCCTGAAAATAAGCCCTCCCCCAAAAATAAGCCCTAACTGAATACCGGTAGAAAATCAGATGCTATGCTGGTGTATGGAGAGGTGTGCAGTCTCTGTCTTACCGCACCTCCCTTGTGGCTCTGTCCGCCTCCGTTCACCTATAAAGGCTCCAGTATCCTAACATGGGCAGAGTTTGATCCGGTCTCGCTCATGCATGCTGATGCGTCCCCGGTGCACACGGATTATGACGAGAGGGGAGTACGGTCACGGAGCCAACCCAGCATACAGCGCGGCGACCGGGTCAATGGTCGCGACCATGGTAGTATACCAGAGCCGTTTACAGGGAATGAAAGGGGACGCAGCCACGAAGGAGGTGCGGTAAGAGATTGCACACCTCCCCCTACACTAACATAGCATCCTATTTTATATATCCCTCAAAATAAGCCCTCCCCGAAAATAAGCCCTAGTACATCTTTTGGAGGTAAAATTCATATAAGACTGTGTCTTATTTTCTGGGAAAACACGGTAACAATTGCAGAACTATGTCTGAAAATATTACTAAAAATTGAGGAAGTAAACTTATGTCTGAAGTTATTACTAACTGCAGGAATAAACTACTGCCTAAAAGTATTACTAACGATCGCTCTGGGCGACAGCTAAAGTGTTTACAAAGCCTTCCTACCATGCCCAGCTAATTCTTTGCAAACTACCGTATAAATGATTCCCAGAAGAGAACTAACTCTTCTACGCAGAAGCATTTCTATTGGAGTTTGTTCTCGGAAAAAGAAGAAACAAGGCACTGGCTGTGACTCTGGAGCACAGCAGGTCCATGCACTACCATTCACAATGGGCTTATGACTCACTGCCAATTATTCTTGGGAAATGGACATTGGTCTGTGGTCGAATTAGGGCTGTGGGAGAAGCCATTTCTCAGTACTAAAAATATTTAGTCAATATAGGAGTGTGTTGCCTCTGTTTAGAGCGCATGAACTGCATACTGATGTCACCAAGGCGGCAGGCCAATAAAGTCTATAGATCTCAGTTAATGGCAAAAGACACTTAAAGATTACCATACTCAATATTAGTACTCTACTATCTTAAGGCACTACTAGTGCAGAGTGATTCTCTGACTACCACTGGCCTAAATGATGTTCATTGGTAAGTTAGATAATTCATTTAGCATGCTTGGTAATTGATCTCCTGGCCCAGCTACCGCAAGTAACAGCTAAGGGTTAGATTAGGTTTAACATTACAGTCAACATTTGTCCTGTAGATGTTGCAGCAGTCATAGGCATTCGCCATGAAGGACGCCCTGGTGTGTACATGTAAAAAAGGTGCCTGGAAAACAGGGCACGGGGGATTGCCCCTAGTAGAATATCTGTAAAATTACCGGTATTCTACTAAATTACAATGGTGAAATATCGGTAATCTTTACCAACGTTTTACTATGTTTTAACCTATCTCTACTCTCACACAGAACTCTCCCTCTACCGATACTTAACCCGAAAACCTACCTCTACCGGTGCCTAACTCTTAGACCTCCCTCTACCTATGCCTAATCCTAAATCCTTCGTCTACCGATGCTTAACCCGATAGCTGGTCACTAACGATTCAATCTTTTTCATCCAATCTTAACATTTATATGTAATATAAGGTAACTGCCTAAATTATCCATTCAATATATTCATTCAGTTTACCCTTATATTACATGGATTTGGTAAAATTGGGAGGAAAAATATTGTATTGTCAGTGACCACCTTAACCTTTTGGGGACCACCGATATTAGATCCTACGCCGCACTGGTGGCTGTTTTAGCCTCGTTTCCACTCCCGACGCGATCACGCGCACACGAGAGGGGAGATTAAGCTGTCATATGACAGCTGACATCTCCCCTCAGTTATCAGCAGCCATCGCGTATGGCTGCTGATCACGTGATCACTACGATCGCCGGCGGATCGTAGTGATCACTTGGACAGCTGCAGCGGTACGGGGGAAAGTAGAGGATCCACTCACCTCCCTGCCGTTCCCGCGAGGATCGGTGCTCCCCACCACTCTTGCCGGCATCTCTGCTCCTTCTGACGTCAGCGCCGGGTCCCGGCTTAAAGACGTAATCAAGCCGCAACCCGGAACTGAGCGGCAGATCTCGCGCGTGCACGCGCACTCCCGGCCGCGGATTCGGTAGTCAGGGAATCAATGTATCGGGCTATGGTGCCTGATCACTGATTCCTCTCCCCCGCTGAAAAAGCGACAGCTTCTCTCGGAAGCTGCGCCTTTTCTGGCCATTCCCTCCCCGATGCGTCACTCTAAGCGTGTTACGCTTAGAGTGACTACATGTAAACAAACTCATGGCCGCCATCTTGTGGCCAAAAAGTAATACTACAACTGAAAATAAAAATAAATTAAAATGAACACACATTTACATTATAAATCTATTGTTTACCTCCCACCCTCCCAAAACTACCCAAATAAAATGTTTACTATAAAAAAAAAAAAAACATTACAATAAAAAAAAAAAAAAACATGTAAATATTTACCTAAGGGTCTAAACGTTTTAAATATCAATGTAAAGATGAAATATTTCTATATTTATTTTTTATTTTAAACTTGTTAATAGTGATAGATGCAAAATGGAAAAAATGCACCTTTATTTCCAAATAAAATATTGTCGCCATACATTGTGATAGGGACATAATTTTAACGGTGTAATAACCGGGACATATGGGCAAATACAATACGTGAGTTTTAATTATGGAGGCATGTATTATTTTAAAACTATAATGGCTGAAAACTGATAAATAATGAATTTTTCCATTTTTTTCATATTCTTCCTGTTAAAATGCGTTTACAGTAAAGTGGCTCTTAGCAAAATGTACCCCCCAAAAAAAGCCTAATTGGTGGCGGAAAAAACAAGATATAGATCAGTTCATTGTGATAAGTAGTGATAAAGTTATAGGCTAATGAATGGGAGGTGAACATTTCTCACGTGAAAACCACGGAACCTGAATGGGTTGAGGTTGGGGGGGGGAGTAAAAGCTGTCGTCATGACAACAGACGGCATTCTCACCAAGGAGCAGCAGAGCCTCGGAGGAGAGGAAGAAGAATGACGGCTGATGTCGGGATCCCCCGGAAGGTGAGTTAAAACGCCCGCTGCTTGCATTGCTTTGCATAGACCTCCCAGCGGCTACCACTAGTTCAGCTCGGGATAACCGATCCAAGCTTGTTTTTTTTACCCCAAGCTGATCTCGTGATTACCGATAAGGAGGTTAAAAAAAAAGTTGAAAAATGATCTCCAAGGAGAAAACGTGAATTGCATAAGGAGCCCTGGGCCTATCTGCAATTAACTTTTTCTCCTGAGTTATCTCCTAGGTGAAAATGTTCATAGTCTCTTTAAAATAACTTTTCAGCATTTTACAATTGAAAAAGTACCTAAAAGTTGATGAAAAAATGCTATCAAAATTATTTTGAGTATTTTCTTGCTTGCTGGTAGTTTAAAGGACATTTTATGACAAGGTGTGAAAATAAACCTAAGAGAAAACTCCGGAGAAAATGTGAATTGTATATGAGCCTGGGACCCATATGCAATTAACTTGTTCTCCAAAGGCTTCTCCTAAGTGAGATTTTCATGTCTTGTCAATAAAATGCCCTTTAAAGAGACACTGAAGCGAAAAACAACAAATTATGATAATGATTTGTATGTGTAATACAGCTAAGAAATAAAACATTAGGAGCAGAGACATAAGTCTAATATTGTTTCCAGTAGAGGAAGAGTTGAGAAACTCCAGTTATCTATGCAAAAGAGCCATTGAGCTCAACGACTTTCAAAGTCACAGAGAGCTCGGTTTTCTGAAGCTTATTATCTCAAGTGTCTATCACTGTATTGTTTTGTTTTCTGCAGAGAACAGTTCAAAAGTTCACTAGCCTGCTCTGTAAAATCATTTAGAATGCTGAGTAGTGTGTAAACTGCAAATATTAGAGAATGATGCAATGTTATAAAAAAAAACCTATAACACTGAAAATAAAAATATGAGAATATTTTCTTTGCTACTAATGTTCTAGTAATTATCCGTACTACACCACTAACTCATTATATCATAATTTATCATATTTTTTTTTTTCACTTCAGTGTCTCTAAGCCTCCAACAAGCGAGAAAATCCTCAAAGTAATTTTGACAGAGTGCTGAAAATGTATTTTAAAAAGAAGTTGAAAAATTATCTCCCAGGAGAAAAAGTTAATTGCATGTGGGCCCGGATGTTCTGTGATGTTCTGTGATCTACCAGATGTTTCCAACAAGAAATAAACTCACAGTCCTTTCTACAAGCACATCTGCATACTTAGCAACGTACCTCTATCCTCTTCTCATAGTACTCTCCTTTAATAATCCGATCAACATAAATACTGGGAATGTGGATGTCCTCTGGTGCAAATGTACCCGTTTCAACAATTTCCTCCACCTACAAATGAAAAAAAATAAATAAATTATAGATACCAATATAAATCTAGAACAATACAAATAAGGAGAATAGTCTGATTAGTATGGCTGTTGCGGCTTACCCTAAAATGGTTTATGCGCAATGCGTAAAACCTTTGCGTAAGTAACCTCATCTTGATAAATTCCACACAATACGCATTCGTGTATAATAAAGTAAAAAACAACAAATAAACACAAGCCTGAACTTTCAATCTAAAACAAGCTACAGGGGACTGATTATTCTGTTTTGAAACTTTCAATTTCTAACACTAATAAAAACAGATAGATAATAGGATAACAGAGGCGCCAATAGGATAAAAAACACTAAAAGAACTTAAAAACCCATTTTGGTAATAGAGGAGGCAGTGGTGGACTCACCCCCTCCAAGCAGAACACACGACTGTGGATTTTCAGTCAAAACAATTTTATTGGATACTCCAAATAAAGTGCAACGCGTTTCACGGGATACAAACCCGCTTCATCAGGCAATAACAGATAGGAGTAAACAGCATCTGCCAGTATCATCAACACTGAGCGCCTCTGTGAACACAGAGGCGCTCAGTGTTGATGATACTGGCAGATGCTGTTTACTCCTATCTGTTATTGCCTGATGAAGCGGGTTTGTATCCCGTGAAACGCGTTGCACTTTATTTGGAGTATCCAATAAAATTGTTTTGACTGAAAATCCACAGTCGTGTGTTCTGCTTGGAGGGGGTGAGTCCACCACTGCCTCCTCTATTACCAAAATGGGTTTTTAAGTTCTTTTAGTGTTTTTTATCCTATTGGCGCCTCTGTTATCCTATTATCTACATCAAGTCCACCCTTGGTGGAGGGTTGTACCCTTCCTTCTTCAACTACAGAGAGCGACTTTTTAATCCTGAGTGGGGTCAGGACAATCTCCCCACCTGCTTTGACAGTGGTTGCCTACTTGGTAACCCTGGTTTGTGAGTATTAAATTAATATTATTACTCTATCAATTATACCTTACCAGTACATACTACACTATATTGGGCTCTTGGTGTTCTCTCTTTTTCTCACTAATAAAAACAGATTCAAGAAAAAAATTACAATGCCAGCACACATTCTCCCCTTTCTACCTAGATGCCGCTAGGGATTGTTGATGAAATGCAAATAATTTTGAGTTTATGCCAAATTATGCAAGTTTTGTATGCATATGTACACAGCTTAACCCGGTTAAATCGCGCATTAGCAGTACTGTCATGCTGGCCGCCGTGATGACGAAGAGCGTCCCGGTTCAGGAAGTGGGAGCCCTGGGTGTCTGCGGTGCGGTATGCGGCGGAGGGACCGGGAGAGGAGCCAGGACCACGCCGGGGGACCTCCTGACCTACGGTGGGCTGCAGAAAGCCCAAGGTAAGTACCAACTTCGTTTATTTTTTGAGCTCGGAGTCCCTTTAAAGGACACACGAGGTGACATGTGATATGATGAGATAAACATGTATGTACAGTGTCAAGCACACAAATAACTACTCTGTGTTCCCTTTTTTCTTTCTCTGCCTAAAAAAGTTAAACATCGGGTATGAAAGTGACAGTTTCTGACCGAGTCGGACTGGGTGAGACTATAGTGTAACCCTCACTGATAAGTAATTACAGCCATAAAACACGTTCCTGTTAGTAAATGGCTTCTGAGAGCAGTTTATTGCTCGGTCATACAACTAAGCACCCAAATGAATTTTACCTCCTTTTCTTCCCACTAGTAGAGCTTTTTTTGGTGGTCTCTGATTGTGGCTGCGATTTACAGTAAAAAAAAATTTATTAATAAAAACAGTTCACTTATTTTTTAAAAAAGTATTTCTTTTATTCCCCCCCCCCCCACCCCTCTTAAATTGGCCCTAGACTGTGATCCATACACTACACTACCAATAAATAGGCACCAGCCTATGTATAGGATTACATTGTGTGCTGTCAGGAGGGACAGTTAAGTGACAAGGCTGTCCCCTGTACAGCACTGCGCTAGATCCCAGTGCTGTACACATTTATTTGTGTTTTTTTTGCTACTAACAGCCTGCCAGCTCAGATCATGGCTGGCAGGCTGATCACGGAGCCCTGCTGTGTGCAGTGCAGGGAATGAGCGCCCGTTTCATAATCCTGCATCAACTCAAAATTATTTGTATCTCATTGACCATCCCTAGATGTCGCCCTGCCACAAGATGAATACGGAGTCCATTCTTTATCAGAGTAAGCTATTTCAGAGCAGGGTAAAACTGAAAGACAGCTCACTGTGCTCTAGCACAAACTTCCAGCCCACGCCAATTACTATTCCCCCTCCAAGTAGTAGCAACTCAGATACACACACACACAAAACGTAGGCACTGGCTGTTGCTGGCAGACAAATTACCGTACCCTTTTCTTTTCTTTTTTTTTTTTAACCTCCTTACAGGTACCCAGTCTCGGGATGGAAATCAGCAGCTCAGAGCGGTAACACCGAGCTGGATCCATGAGAGGTGTGTAATGTACAGCGCTGCTGCAGGTCTATCTAACAGTATGATTTGCAGGGTCTAAATGCTTGTAAAAAATTGCACCGCTTTTAGACAATAAAATCTGGAAGTAATCATACCGCCAGGGAGGTTAAATTTGTACGGCGACCGACAAACTCCAAGTGCCCAAAACAGGCAAGCAGTTTTGGCGCCGAAAAGATCGGCACAGTGCTGCAGCAAAATCAGCTGCCTTGCTCTGACGATACATATATAAAGAATTCTGATGCGGCAGTGCAGAGAAACGCGACGCTGAATTAGGAAGATCCTTTTCCTCAACTGAAACAAACATGAAATAAGCAGAAGGGTGTGGTGAATGTGCCCAAAATAGACTTTAAAACATAACGTGTAAGCTAGAGGTAATTGCTTACCTCTCCAGAAGCTATAGACACCAGGTCAACTGGAAAATGTATTATAAAAATTGACAATGCATTTCGTGAGTCATAGCCCACTTCCTCAGGTCAATACAAAAACATTGCAGAGAAAAGAAGAAAAAAACTTGCGCTCAAACAAAAATAGCACTGGCCCTTTTCAAATGCACTCGGTGCTGCTCTCTCTTAACTGGATGGTGCCAGTGTCTGTAAAAACAAGAGGGTAGGTAGGTAAACCAGCTGTCCACACAGTACGTCACCTGAGGAAACTGGTAGTGACGTCAGACGGCAGTAGCTGCGCCTCCCTTGCCCCAGACGGACGCTCTCTCGTTTACCACCCGCACCTCCAGTCCCGGCCAGGCTGTTAGGTTTGAGGCGACCCACTGGAGGACGGTTTTGAGGCACAGCAACAGAATTATCTACTAAATGTGAGTGTAACCTAATCTATTTGTGCAAAAACAGCATACCCCATTTAATGCACTACGGAGCGCTCTCCATTTCTCTCCCTACCCTCTTGTTTTCAATACAAAAAATGCCTTAGCAGCATATGGAGTAGATTGTAGGCACCTCTATAGACACTCTAAGTGATTACCTCTTGTTTACAGGTTATGTTGTAAAGTTTTAACACCCATATATTTTGGGTGCCTCCACATCACCCTTTCTATCAGTCAGACCTCCTTTGAAGGCAATAGCTTTATAGTTTTATGGAAAGGTTATTGAACTACAGGAGAGTGACGTCCAGTATACATTGGCCTCAATTCACTAAGATCATGCTGGATATAATAAGGCAAGAGAAAACTTACCTCCACACAGTAAGAGAGTTAACTTTTCTCTTCATTCCTTAAAGAGAAACTCCGACCAAGAATTGAACTTTATCCCAATCAGTAGCTGATACCCACTTTTACATGAAAAATATAATGATTTTCACAAACAGACCATCAGGGGGCGCTGTATGACTGATTTTGTGCTGAAACCCCTCCCACAAGAGGCTCTGGTACCATACTGTACTCTGGGCAAACTGCCACAATGTAACAATGACACACACAGGAAATGGCTGTTTATAGCTGTCTGTTAAAGCCAGAACAGCTACATAATCTGCCCACAGTAACAATCTCACCATGTAATACATGTCAGAATGTGAATCTGGGAGAGGAAAGATTTTACAATGAGCAAACTCTGACTAAATCATGTATACATAATTATTGTAAAAATTAAGCACCTTTTTATATTAAATTATTTTCACTGGAGTTCCTCTTTAAGTTACCTCCTCTATAGTTATTTTCACGCACATTTAATTAACAGCCTGTCTAGAATTCTGGAGTTATTTTAAGGATTGAGGAGTTAACTTAAAGACAGAAGAGTTAACTGTAGGTTTGCCTGAGGTAAAATGTTTCCTGAATACTACATGCCTTATCACCATGGTGACCACTCTACAAACGTTATTAAAGACAGGAGATAAGCTTAGTGAATTGAGGCCAATGTTACCCTATGGATCCGTTCACATCCATTTGTTCAAATGGATCCGTTCCACACGATCCTTTGAAAGGACCGCAAGTTTCCTGCTGCACCAATTTTTCTGGACCACGGAGCCCACCAAAACCGAAATGGAAGCTAAAACGGTGCATTGCGGGCAATGAGAAAATGGAACTTTTCTTCAAAAGTGTGACCGTTCTAAATAAAAAAATACACTTTGGGGGGTCTGAGGGAGGGGATGTGGGGACACTCCACTGGGGGTGTTGTTTTGGGGGATGTGGGAATGCTCCACTGGGGGTGGGGTTTTGGGAGGATGTGGGGAAACAGAATGGAAGCAGCGGAACAGAAATGGAGTGGCAATGGATACGATTGACCGGTAAACAGATCCTTTTTCACGGATCCGTTTGCACTTCAAGTGTGAATCGGGCCTTATACCTAATGATACTGCAGCATTGGGCTCCTGGTCTCTCTCTACTTCCCCTTTAGGTGCTCTTGGTCCCTACAAGAACCCCCCGAACACATAACTCCCCTCTACATGAAATAAGCAGAAAGAATGATGCCGCTGTCTATACGGGAAACGTTTCACATCTGTCACTCACTCCACTGCAGAAATCTCATCTGCCTTTTTTTATTTGCTTTGTTATTTCACTTCGCTAGAAGGCTTATTAACAAAGCTGATTATATTTTTCACAAAATAATTTATAAGCCTCTTAAAAAAAAGCAGTTCTTGCGCTCCCTCGATTGCATTCCGTCTAAATCACTTCCAAAACCATCGGAAGCCGGCGTAACTACAGAAGAGGCTGTGAAATATGTTCCCCGCTTGTATTTCGCTATCATTTTAATGCTCTGGCTGTTGAAAGGGGCTCAAAATTTATAGCTTATTTCAGATTTCAATCCATTTCTCCTCCGCCTCTGGGACCCCATCCAGCTCCCGCCAAACTGTTCTCTTGCCATTCATCAACTCCTCTCTATTTTCGGGACAGAGCGTTTAGGTTTTAAGGGAGACATAAAAAGCCAATTTTCTGATCTCATAACCTGAAGCGAGTAACAAATATTTGGAGTTCCAGAAATTAAAGTGTTAGTGTACTTAATTAACTTAGAGAGCACCTAAGCTAAAAATGATGGAGACAGTCATGACAGACTCGGAGGCGGTCATGTCTTAAGGACGGGCGGGGGGTTTGCGGCGATTTTGTTTTTCAGGCAGCTACTGCCTAATTGGTGGCTGCCAAGCTGGGGGCAGTCCGTGGAAACGCAGGCAAAGGTTTTCAAAGAGCTTTCGGAAGGGCTGTGGAGTTGGTATATCAAATCATCGGCCTCCAACTCCTCCCGTTTATGAAACTACAGACTCCAGGTACCCAAAATTGCTCCAACTCTGACTTGACTCCACAGCCCTGTTCTTCGGAAACCTGGCTGTGACTGCATTCGCAAGGAGGAGGAGCGGAGTGTCACCTGTGATCCGAGGATGTCAGGACAGGCTAGTATTTAAAGGGAAACAAGCGCCACTTTTTTCTGCAGTTTTTCCTGGTTTCTAATAGCTATAGGAGCTGCCATTTTCTCCCCTCCCCTTCTAACTGCCCATTATTTATCCAGGGGAAGGTGTGAAGAGAGCATCTGTGACAATCTTTGAAGCACAGTATCCTATCTCTCCACTACTACTGCTGATGAAAGCTTTTGTTTGCTCTTGCTAATGTGTGCAATAAAATAATTACATCAGTCCTTATCTGCCTGAAATGTAAGCGGTTGGGCAGGCCTCAGAAGTAGGAAAATAAAGGCCTCTGCTAAACATTAAAATGTAAAAATTGAAGTTTTTTTAATAATGAGCCACATTAATGGCATGTATTTTTATGTGCTATTGAGGATGCCATGGGTGCTAAAAATGGTGCTTGGTTCACTTTAAACATGTGACCCCACCCCTCCCCCATCTTCATTATGACAGAGCCTGTCATTGACAAGCTCTGTTATTTTACTTAGGTACTCTTAACTGAGCTTAAAATCTTGTAAAATCTGTTATTATACTGACAAAGCCTAGAGCCTTCCAGTACTCTCTCTGTTACTTCATTCCACTGCTGTCCCTCAATGAATTTCCACACCTTCGAGGCTCCTCAACAATCTTCTAAAATACTCATGTTCTAAAGACTGGTGCCCACCTGGTTCGAACAGCTCAGACTCGCGTGTGCACAGTTCAGATCCACTCGTCTTTGGGAACACATGTATTTCCGAAGGTTGCCCAAGATGTATGTATATAGAGTAAGGAAAAGTACTGTTCCTAGTCCCCAGCACCCAGATAGCACACTTCTACAGCATCAGTCAATCCCCATAACAGAGACTCTACTGCATTGCCATATTATGATAGACAGTATTTACATGCTTGCCACATATGAGTCCTTGGGCTGTACTCTTATCTCTGTCACTGATATCACATGACTAGAACTGGTGACTGTTAGCCAATGGGAGCAGCTTAGTGAGATGGGAAGGAATAAATCAGGCCTAAGTAACATTCCATACACATAAGGCATGTCTATACACAAAAGACAAAATAAGTTGAAGCCAAACATAATGCACTGATGGGAGTGCAACCTGTATAATGTTGTCACAGGCTTGCTTTACTTCATAGGTTTTGGACACAGTGTCACTTTAAGTGCGCAATACTCCAGGAGACCTCAAATAACTCCAGGCTAATCCCTACGGAACTAAAGGCCTTTCTTACACTGGTGAATGTCAGCGTACTGGAGTCTATCAGGAGAACACTGAATAAAGCAGGGCAGGACTGCAGCGACAAAGCCACTTCTATCAAAAAACACTGTTGTCCATCTGCATTTTCCTTAAGGCCACCTGGAGATGCCAGAAGTCTATCTGAATAATGTTCTGTGGACGGAGGAAATTAAAATATAACTTTTTGGCTTGAATAAAAAACATTGTGCTTGGTAAAAAGCAAACACAGCCTAGATCCATATTCCATTTGTGAAAGATGGTGGTGGCACGATCATAGCTTGCTGCCTTGACAGCAGGATGGCTCGCCATAACCGATCAAACTATGAATTCTATTATCCCAGGAAATTCTGCAGGAAAATGTCAGGTCCATAATGTCAAGAGCAACTGGGTCAATGACAACCCAAAACATATGGTGAATCTATCGAAGACTGACTAAAGCCTAAGAACTGTTTAGATTGGTTGAACCAAAGCCCTGACCTTAATCCTTCAGAGATGTTGTGAAAGGACATTAGCTGGACAGTTCATGCAAGGAAGACCACCAACATCCCACAGCAAACCTGAGCAAAAAATTTCTTCATTCAATCGAATATCTGCCATGCACTGCATACCTAAATATTATTTTACTTCTGTATATTGTCATCTAACTTAGCCTTATCAGATATGCATAATGTGCTCCCTGGTTTTGGCTGTCATCTTGTTTTCTGTAAATGTTGAAATTCTCATTGAGCCTTCATCTGGCACTATCTGGCTGCAAATAGCGAATTGTTGCCACTAAAGTGACCGACACAGCTTAGATTTTTATCGCCTAAAACAACTGTTCATAATTGTCTTGAGTGAAGTTTATGCAGGTGTTGTATGATGTTCTTGGCAAGGCTGTGGAGACAGTACAAAAATCATCCGACTCCAACTCCAACTCTGACTCCTCAGTTTATGAAACCACCAACTCCAACTCAAGGTACCCAAAAATTGCTCCATCTCCACAACCCTAGCAGGGCTATGGAATCTGTACAAAAATCATCTGTGTCCAACTCTGACTCCTCAGTTTATGAAACCACAGACTCCAACTCCAGGTGCCCAAAAATTACTCTGACTCCTCGACTCTACAGCCCTGGTTCTTGGCCCCATCATACTGGATCACTAGAAAGCAATACTACTGTTCCTCCATAGCTGTCACCATACTGAGCAAAGCAGGTCATTTTGGTGTTCGATAAGCACCATTCATTGCTGGATTTTGGAGCCACCACAGACTGTAATCTTAATTACGGCTATAGCGGCACAACCCAAATAACAGTATAATAATGGTATAATTACTATAATTCAGAAGTGGTGATAGGTGGACCCCAAATTACATATCTTAAAGTGGAATATAACCCTGCATTTCATCTTTGCTCTAAATTCTAAAACATTTCCAGCATATTAAATGAAACCAGCATTTTTTTTTTTTACTAGACCAGCATTGGAAGGGTTACACACAGAGCTTGAAAGTTCAGTGCAGTGAAATGCAGACGCATCCAAACTTTAGATAATGTTATCTTGTGTTTACTTAAATGTATCAAGTGAGGAATGTGACACATTCTCTGACTGTGCAGAAGCTGCTCAACACAGAGAGTCAAAGCATGTCTTGCCTGAATGAATGAATGAATGAATGAATGAATAAAACCAGTTATTAATAAAATGCAAAGTCAGCTCATGAAGCAAACAACTGTACTTTTGGGAACCTATAACTTCTAAATGAATAATAATACTTATGCACAAATGCAAATATGATAACCGTATGGCATATAAAAAGTAGGAAACATGTTTTTATTGATTATTATGTCAGGGTTTTAAACCGCTTTAAGGTGAAAATTCGGTAATCACTAGGGGACTATATTTGACATATTCCAAAGATTACCTACCGTATCCCTGCACCCAAATGACATGTATGCATAGTGGGACAATTCATACTCATCCTCCGCCTACCCTCTCCATAGAACAGCTGAGAGCTAGAGCAAGGTGACAGTTACTGCAAATGTTTCCGTAGCTCTCGTTTCTCTGAGATTACATTAAAATCACATTTGTGATGGGAGGGTGAGGGCAGGTTAAGCTGGCCATACAAATTCTGCTTTTTCTGGTGAAATATTCATATAAACTTGCAGATAAGCCAACTTTTTTATTGCTAAATGTTGGGCTAAAAGTTGGGAAGGGCTTGTTTGCGAGTGAGGAGCATAATTTGGCCGATGGGAGGGCATCCATGCATTGGAAGCATGAACCTGCTGCAGAGTACATGTCTGTATCCTGTATCGAGCTGGGAGCGAAGACAGGCCGTGCATGCGCAGCTGCGCATGACTTTGGCCTAAGTCGTGCACCTAACGGAGCCACCAGCAAAAACACGTAGGGGACCCAGAGGACACCAAAGGACCACGCATGCTGGGCTGGAGGAAGCCCTCGGTAAGTTCAGATTTTCATTTTACTACTCTGCTCAGAGTCCCTTTAAGAAAAACACACAGCGGCCTGCAATCTATAACAACAGGACAGTGTTATAATGTATCTTCTGCCTGGCATTTTGTAGGTTTAATACCTTGTCTGTGTCATGTAACAGTCTCTATAGCTTGTTTCTGTCACTGTAATTACACAGTGTCACACAATATGCTGGTGCTGTATACATGTATAATAAGAATAATAATACAGTAATTGGGACTGGCTTGAGAGACAGAAGCCCTCAGATACATCAGACAGGTATCAAAATTTTCCTCTCATTAGCACGAGTGTGCATGTATTCAAAGTACACTAGCTTTATTTCACATCTTCCCTAATTAGCAGAGACATGAGCACACACACTGCTGATTGGCCAGCTCCAACATTGGCCAAGAACAGTCTAGCGTGTGTACAATTTTACAACTGCAGACTGCCAGTGGGAATCCATACATCACTACACATGAGACCATCAAAATCATCATCATCACCATCAACATCATCATTCACTACAGTCCTATTAAATGTCTCAAGATGTCAATAAAATGGCTGCGTTGCGTTATTGTGATAGGAAAGTACATTTGCATTGTTATACAGGCTGTACACTGACTACTACTATACATGGCTTCTAAATATATCTTCAGCCCATGAAAACATATAATGAAGTATTTACAAGAATGTGAGAGATATTAGAATTATTATTAAGTATTTATATAGCAACATCTTCCACAGCGCTGTACAGAGTTTATTGTCTTGTCACTTAACTGTCCCTCAGAGGAGCTCACAATCTAATCCCACCCTAGTCATATGTCTATGTATGTATCGTGTAGTGTATGTATCATAGTTTAGGGCCAATTTAGGGGGAAGCAAATTAACTTATCTTTATGTTTTTGGGATGTGGGAAAAAACTAGAGTCCCGGAGGAAACCCACACAGACATAGGGAGAACATACAAACTACTTGCACTACGCCACCATGCTGCTCCACTTTTGTGAGATACTATATGTGAAAAAGAGAAATCTCCCATGATGCATCACTACTTTAAGAGGCACTTTAACCAATGATTGAACTTCATCCCAATCAGTCGCTGATACCCCCTTTCCCATCAACCTTTTCTCAAACTGATCATCAGGGGGCTCTGTATGGCTGATATTGTGGTGAAACCCCTCCCACAGCGTGATGTCATGACCATGGTATGACAGTTTGCGGTCTGTGAACCTCATTGCATTGTGGGAAAGAACGTCTTTCTCCAACGGTCAAGCAAGCTGTATCTCCCTCTGTGCACAGAACTCTCAGTAAACGAACCTTACGCAGAGAATACCTGGTAGAATGTAAATCAGGTAAAGTAAACATTTTACAGCGGGCAAACACTTATTTAAATTAATTAGTAAATATTAAAAAAAATTGCAATTGTATTCATTATGTTATTTTCACTACAGTTCCTCTTTAACCAGTCCACAACTGAGGGTTTTTTTCAGGGCTGTGGAGTTGAGGAGTGAGACCAATTTTGGGGTACCTGGAGTCGGGAAAAATTGCACCGACTCAGGCTCCTAATGAACCTAAAGAGAACCTGAACTGAAAATAAAAATAACCATACACAGGTCATACTTACCTCCTGTGTAGTCTTCTCCTCAATCTCTTTGTCCTTTTCTGCGTACCATTTGTCATGGGAAAAGCAATACCAACGCACAGGGAAATGCGCTGTGAAAAGCGCACAGAAACGGCCTCGATGTGAACGAGGCCTTAGACTTTATGCCTATACTCCCTATAGTCACCCAGAACTACTTGAACTCAAAAAACTCCAAAACAGCTGTATGCAATTTGTAAGGGCTCGGTTCCACTAAGAAGTGATGCGAGTGCAGCTACCTTGCCACATCGCATCACTTTCGCTGCTGGCCGCGTCACTTCTGCATCAGGAGATGCTGAAGTGTATGGAGGGGACGGCGGGTGGAAGTGGCTGTGCGAGAATCTGCAGCATGCTGCAGATTATCGGATCGTTCCGTACACAATGGGGTTGATTCACTATAACAAATAGCGTGCCTTATCAGAGTAGCATAGCGAGCGCTTCAAACTTATGCCTGCTAATTGGCAATGATGTGAGCTCCACTCGTCCTGCCCTGAGCCCCTGTGGGCCCAATCACTTTACAGGACCTTATCCCTGCACCTTGATTGGCCAAATAGGCTGCCTGTCTCTTGATAGGAAACTTGGCAGGCAGCCTATTGGGCCAATCAAAGTGCAGGGATAATGTCCTTTAAAGATTGGACCCGCAGGGGCTCAGGGCAGGACAAGTGGAGTTCTCGTCATTGCCAATTAGCAGTCATAAATTCATAGTGCTTGATTCACTATGCGGTGCTAACCTACTTAGCACGTCTAAAGTCTTTAGGCGCGCCGCTAACCAGGGTGCTAAGTAGGTTAGCACCGGTTTTCTCAATCAGATCGCACGCTAAGTACCGCGCGCAAAGTCCTATGCGCGCGCTAAGTCCCATAGGCTTTAATGGGCACTTCGCGCGGAGTGCCCTGCGCTCTGTGCAGTGTGCGCATAAAGTTTTGCGCGCGAAAAGCTTGTTTAGACGTGCTCAGGGGGTTTTCACAGGCGTGCTAACAGTTAGCACCGCTTTGTGAATCAAGCCCCTGGTGTTCGCTATGCTACTCTCATAAGGCATGTTAACTCTGATAAGGCGTGCTATTTGTTATAGTGAATCAACCCCAATGCATGCAATGGAAACTGTTCCACCGTCATGCATTGGGTTCAGGACACCCGGTGCGATTTGGCTTTGTAGCCGCATTGCACCGCTTCTAATGGAAACGGGCCCTAATGGAAAGCACTAAGGGATGGTCAGTGAGCAAATAATTCTGCGATTACACAAAACTTATGGTAATTTCATACACACTTATGCAGCTTTAAAGTTGCCCAGTAAAAAACAACCGTCTTGCCAGAGATTTCGCTAATTCATGCCTGGTACACACGATGCAATTTTCATTCTGATTGACGGTCAAATGGATTATTTCCAACAGGTCCGATCTGATTTCAGATCGTTTTCTGATCAATTTTCCGATCACACCTATACAAAATCGCTAAAAAAAAAAAAAAATGATCCTCAATCAGATCAGGCCTGTCGGAAAAATAGATTCAACCGTCAATCTGCCGTAACATTGCTTCGTGTGTACCAAGCATTAGGCTGTCTGTTGACTACAGTCAGTAAACATCACAGAACCTCAACCACAACTATAACTGCTATGCTGGGAATACACAAAAGAGATTTTTCAGCAGATTTACTGTTCAACCGATTTTCTGATCGTCTTTCTAACCGATTTCCATTCACTTCTATGACAAATCGATCAGAAAAACGATCAAAAATCAGATCAGACCTGTCAGAAATGATCTATCGAACCATCTATCTGACAAAAAAACTCATAGTGTATTCCCAGCATTACATCTCAAAGGCAGACAGATCACTCAGTGAGCCTTGAAGCCAGCTGCACTGACCTACACCAGTGAACGGCTCATTAACCACCTTAGCGGTATGGACGAGCTCAGCTCGTCCATTACCGCCAGAGGGTGCCGCTCAGGCCCTGCTGGGCCGATTTACATGAAATAAAGAGCAGCACACGCAGCCGGCACTTTGCCAGCCGCGTGTGCTGCCCGATCGCCGCCGCTCTGCGGCGATCCGCCGCGAGCAGCGGCGAAAGAGGGTCCCCCCAGCCGCCTGAGCCCTGCGCAGCCGGAACAAATAGTTCCGGCCAGCGCTAAGGGCTGGATCGGAGGCGGCAGACGTCAGGACGTCGGCTGACGTCCATGACGTCACTCCGCTCGTCGCTATGGCGACGATCTAAGCAAAACAAGGAAGGCCGCTCATTGCGGCCTTCCTTGTTTATTCCGGGCGCCGGAGGCGATCAGAAGAACGCCTCCGGAGCGCCATCTAGTGGGCTTTCATGCAGCCAACTTTCAGTTGGCTGCATGAAATATTTTTTTTTTTATTTAAAAAAAACCCTCATGCAGCTGCCCTGGCGATCTTAATAGAACGCCAGGGTGGTTAAAAGAGATCACTTTGCAGTGCAAAAAATGTACAAAAGCAAAGTACCCCTTCCTCGCAGGACCCAGAACTTCAGACTTAACTGGCAGGAGAGAACACAAGCTAGCAGCCCCTGCAGGAAATGGCTGTGTGGGTGTGGCTGGGAGCACACTAGGCAGTGCAGAAAACTATGCGTTTTCTGCACTGTGCTTTTTTTTATCATCTCTTGATGAGTTTTTTTTTCATGCCTTTTTGGTGCATTTTTATTATTTTATTATCAATAGAGTCAAATACAGTATCACAGTATAAAAAAAAAAAAAAAAAAAAAAACACTTGTAAAAGCACATTTCTCTGCGTCTCCATTGAGATACATTACATGCGTTTTACATGCAAGATTATGCAGCAAGTGTGTCGTGTTTGGCGTGTGTTGTGTGTTATTACAAGCGCATACATTTGAAAATCAGCGCCGCTAGACTTGGGCGCAGGATACAGCCGGTATATGGCTGATCCTGCTGCTGCACAAGTCCGGGCCGTGTTAATTACTATTCCCCTCCAGGCTGCCATGGATAGTGGGGGAATGAAATAATTTGGCTTCCAGTGATTACTGGAGTCTGAGTTATTGTGTTTTTTAACTTCCCTAGCGGTATTGACAGTTATACACGTCCATACAAAACATGCTGTGAACAGTATTGAGGTGCATACACGTTAATACTCTCCTGCACTGTATACTAGACCCTTGCTTGACACATTTTGGCAAGTTACAGGAAAATAAAGGTTATGCAAATTAATTGGATCACTTTTTGCACAGAAATCCTGGTGAAATTGAACACCAGGGAGGTTAAGCAACTTCGGCTCCGTCTTCTGACGGCGCCGACGTTACTGAGCGCCGCTGTAGATGTGATTCCCATTATAGTCTATGGTGGCGCCGGCTGCGCCCAAATCTAGCAGCGTTGAAAGCACTGCTCCGATTACAAGCGGGCCATGGGCATTAATCAAAAATGCATGTGTTTTACACAATGCTAGCATTTATACCTAGTGTGTTCCTAGACTCAGGCAGACGAGGTCATTACATAGAATAACCTGGGACCAACAGGAGCCGCTTTGGAATCGCTTCCAAATGAGCTAGACTAATGAAAAGCAATTGGGGCGATTCCACAGGAGGGACCCAGATTGCAATGCGCGAGTCCTGCAGCATTTTTGGAGTGATTGGGCTTCAATACACAGTAAAGGATCACTGCTAGGGATGCTCATTCGGATTTCGCGGAATTGAAATTTCAGAGTTCCGATCAGAAATCGGAAAATGGAACTCGGAAATCAGATTTCTGCAGAAATACTGCATTACTGCAATTCGCCAATTTTAGCCTGATCACCGAACTCGGAAGCATTGGACCAATCAGAGAATGCCAAGTGAGCTTGGAAGTATTTGGCCAATCAGAGAATGCCGAGTGAGCTCGGAAGTATTTGGCCAATCAGAGAATGCCGAGTGAGCTCGGAAGTATTTGGCCAATCAGAGAATGCCGAGTGAGCTCGGAAGTATTTGGCCAATCAGAGAATGCCGAGTGAGCTCGGAAGTATTTGGCCAATCAGAGAGTGCCGAGTGAGCTCGGAAGTATTTGGCCAATCAGAGAGTGCCGAGTGAGCTCGGAAGTATTTGGCCAATCAGAGAATGCCGAGTGAGCTCGGAAGTATTTGGCCAATCAGAGAATGCCGAGTAAGCTCGGAAGTATTTGGCCAATCAGAGAATGCCGAGTGAGTTCGGAAGTATTTGGCCAATCAGAGAATGCCGAGTGATCTCCGGAGTATTTGGCCAATCAGAGAATGCCGAGTGAGCTCGGAAGTATTTGGCCAATCAGAGAATGCCGAGTGAGCTCGGAAGTATTTGACCAATCAGAGAATGCAAAAAATGACCCCAAAAAAAACACAACTCGGAAATCCGAACTCTGAAACTGATTGGAAATCTGTGAAGTCGGTAATCGCCAATGGCGGAAATCAGAATTTCTGCGGAATCGGAAATTGACATTTCCGACCATCCCTAAAACTGCAAAATAACTTTTCAATCGCTGTAAAAAAGCAAATTTTGCAGCGTTTTTACTATCCAAAATTACTGAAATAAAACAAACATAAGGAAACCACAAAGCGCACTTGCTATACAGATCGCTGGCATTAAATGAAAAAATGTTTTAACAATCACCACAGATCAATCAAGAAAATGCTACTAAAATCACTACAAAAAGCGCTTAGCAATCGCGAGTATGTTTCGTGATTTCTAGTGGGCTTCCAGCCTGGAGATCACTGCATGATATTTACTAGCAAAAACTGGTCACCCTTATAAACAGAAATAGCACCGTTTGACAAAATGCATTTTGTTAGACATAATAATAAACAACAAACATTTTCAGGTTCATTACACAAAGATAATGGAAGACACCAATGTAGATTTCAGAACAGTTCCTAAGCAACAGTGAAGTTTGAGCACGATGCTGTACTGTATAGTAATTAAACGGCTGACACATTGCTGATACAAAAGGCTTGCCCTAAAAGAGATCTAGCCAATATTTCCTCCAAATGGAGAAAATACAAACATAAATACACACTAAATACAAAATTTCAAAGCCCTTTTCCTTATTCCCCCCTCCCCCAACACACACACACGTACACACACACGTACACACACACGTACACACACACACACACACACGTACACACAAGTACACACACACACAAGTACACACACACACAAGTACACACACACACACAAAATGGATTAGCATAGGTTACAGGCACTATAAAAATTGAAAAATGCTTGGCGCTCACCATGGTCAAATGACCTGGGCTGCTGTTGTGCTTTTATGCTCCAAATAGAAGGTTCTCTGGCAACCCAATTGCTACCTCCATCTTTTTACTTTAACAGGAGAGGACTGAATAGCGGTTTGGCTGCTACCCATCCGTGTCCCAATTTTGAGAGGCAGTGAGTGGCAGCGCAACAATTTTTCATCAACAGACGATCCCTCCAGCACCTGAGAAGAGAAGGAGTCTCCAAGCAGCTGTCTGTGTCATGTTCAGTGGCTACATAGTGTACTGGTTAAAAGCTCTGCCTTTGACATGGGAGACCAGGGTTCAAATCCTGGCTGGGGTCAGTAACTAGTCAGTAAGCAGTCCTTAGGCAAGACTCCCTGAGGCCAGAAACCCACTAGGAGCGATTTCTAAGCGCTAGCGATTTGAAAAAGCTCTTGCTAATGCAATGCTATGAGGGATTGTTATAAAATCTCATTGCTCAAGTGGGATCATATCCACAGCATTACATTAGCAAGAGTTTACAAATTGCAAAGCGCTCAGAAAATCGCTCCTAGTGGGTTTCTGGCCTAACACTGCAGGGTGGCCTCTTGAGTGTGCCCTTAATGGCTGCAGCTTTTGAGCACTTTGAGTCCAACAGGAGAAAAGCGCTATACACGTCAGGATTATTATTATTATTATTATTATTTGACTGCACTGCTGATACAGGATTTTTCCTGCATGTTTCTTTTTAGCTCCTCTATCCCAGTGTTTCTCAATGTTATTGCGGCATGTGCAGTAAGGGTAGACCAGCACTCCCCAATTTAATTTACGACCAGCTGCCAAGGTTCCCACGTCCACTCGGGTCACAATCTGCTTTAAGTTATTCAATCCTCAGCGTCTCACACTCCAAATCGGTTTCCAGCAGCCACCCATTACACAGCAAACATACAACACCATAAACGGTGACCACCACCAAAAAGTGAGACCACAGTTTAGACAGGAACCCTTTAAATATATCTCGCATAACGTGTACAACCAGTACACTAAAATCAATGTACAGTGTAGGAGCCCAGTCTCCAATTTCCCCTGATAATGACAGAAGGCCGAAACTAGATGGGATATTATATATATATATATATATATATATATATATATATATATATATATATATATATCCGATCTACATACTTGTTGTAGCCACATTTACTGTATATAGCCATAAAAAAATGACAGGTGCCCTTTTTTTATTACTTATAGCCAGGGGCCGGTTCTCTCATGAAGCAGTGAAAAAACATTTGCACCAGGTGGGAAGATCACAGGGATGGCATGTTTGTACTGTGTGTTTACACTAACACCATGCAGTCAGAGTAGGAGGAGAAGTGAGAGGAGAGCGAGGTGAAGAGGTCATCATTGGGGAAAAGCAGCTTGTTGTGCTGTGTGAGGAGTCTGACAGTGAGTGAGGAGGGGGAGACCAGAGAGCAGCAGTGGTTCATTTGACTTGCACAACAGAAGGGAGGAGGTGGCACTGCTGTCCTGACTGAGGAGGAATGGAGGATGGCCGACTGGCTGAGCAGTTTGTTTGTCACAGACTCACAGCCAGCCAGGGTGCTATTGTGTTGAGCTGCAGCATGTCATGTGAGAACATTAAATGAAGTAAATTGTCGGGTTCTGTGCGATCATTCCGAATCGAGGGGGGGGGGGGGGGGGCGAATTCTCACAAGTTTGCCCTAGGCAGCAGTAAGTCTAGAACCGGCCTTGCTTATAGCCACAAACCTATGGCGACGTCCTTCTAACAAACGGCTCTGGTGCCCTTTTCAACTGATACCCCAGCTATCAGCTGGCTGCTGTCCTTCTGCAGTTCCAGAATCAAGTGCCAAAGTGTACAGTAGCTTTGCTGAACAGTAGATAAGTGCCTTCTGTGCAATGCTAGGTGGCGTCAGCTTCACGGAACACAAGCTGCAATCTTACATTAGGCTCCATAGCAAAAGCCCAAGTGAGCGGCAATCCACCGGTGCCTAAATAAACTGCTTCTGGCTTTACTCTTCAACCTGGAGTTCCCCTTTAACGTGGCAACTGTTCTATTTTTCCATGGCCTTATTGAATGAATACTTGCAAATAGAACTGACAGCACACAGAAGCTTACATGGAGCCATTCATTGTCTCACACGCCAAGCCGTCTGGCATATGTCACAGTTCATAGATGAACAAGAAGCCAGCAGGCAATACAGCTAGCCAATATCCCTCCCAAAAACTTCTGAATGGGCCGGCTCTTTAACATAATGGAAATGTGAAATCAGGTCAGATAAGAAGAAAGACATTCCACATTCTCAAACAGCAGCATTTCCGAGACCACTAGAATTCCGAGATCTCTACTTTAATTGTACTGTATAAAGAGATGGCTCAGTGTATTGATGGAGACGACGCCCCCCTCGGATACAGCGCCCTGTAGGGAGGCATCAAATACAGAGAACAGAACAAAGCCATCACAGGCTAATCACACAAGCATCACCGAACTCACAGGCAGGTAATAGAAAGAAAAAAAAACAGCACTTACCTCCACCACTGTGACTTTGGCTGCTTTACACATTGGCTGGTTGAAGTTTCTGGCAGTTTTTCTGTAGAATACAATAAAAGGCATTTACAGCGTAAGCACAAAATCATAGTATGAAAAGTAACTGAAAGGGAAAAATCTTAAAAAGCAGTATAAAAACTAGGATTATTTATTTCTTTTCAAGATATTTTCTTGATAAAGTGGAATTACACTCACAATCAAATGTTTGCCCTAATGTATTAAACACAGTAAAATAAAAATGAAAACGAAACACTATAATTCTGCTCTGATGTTATTTGAATGCATATTTATACCTCACTGAAGCTAACTAATGTAATTGGACAACTACTACTACAGGACAAATGATTAGATCGACTTAGAATGAAGTAACTAGCGAGCAAAAAAAGGAGAGAAAGTTATCCACTTCCTCCCCTGGACACAGCAGGAACTTTTCACAACACACAAAAACAAAACAAAAAAAACAAAAACACAGACCTATACATAATGCTATTTTTTTCCATTACAAATTGTTTAATAATGCACCCAAAATAAACAGAGGGGACAAATTACATTTCCAATCTCATAGGTTCTGCAGAATTACTCCCTCGGTCTAGCGCCAAGAGCAAACATAGCACTAATAAAAATAACCTGTCATAGTGGGAAACGCCAGGGAATTGAAAAAAATGAAGCTCTCCAACCTTATTCGAAATGGCTCTAAATAGAGGCCTGCATTTCACCTATATGGTGATAATTTGCGTTCCAATCAATGAAATGAAAAAAGAATTGACACTTGGGTGCACAAAAATTAAAAAATGTTATAAAAAAAAAACAACAACTGTATAATTAGAAAAAAAAACATAAAAAAAACCCCATAAAAAGACACTTCAAGGCAGATTAGCACCAGACAGGGGCTGCAGTCCCCCACAGAATTAGATTTCCTGCAACACACTTTGATGCAACTGACCAAACCATCAGTAGACTAAAAACCATCAGTAGTCTAGTCTAAACTGCTTAGTGAATTGAGGCCATACATTAATGCTATAGATAATTTTGCAAGCAAACTGGGGTGGTGGCTAAATACACATGTGAGATAGCTCCTGATCAAAGGATATATCCCCAATGGCAAGAGTGGTAACCTTTGGGAGACAGTCATGCAGACAAGTATGCTCCGCATAATTTTGCAGGCAAACTTTTGTAGCAGTTGGTCACATAAGACGGAAACTCCTAATAACCACAATAAAGGATGATGGACTGTAGCAAGGAGAAGCACAACATGATGTATCTAGATATGAAGGATCCAAATTACAGATCACATGAGCACAACATTCAACAGCAATTGCTTAGTACTATTCCACATGTATGGTTTGTAATGCAGCTATGTTTGAGAGCTGGTCATATGGGACACACAGTTAATTTGTAACGTCACAAGGAAAGATGGAAGGTAATCCCAGTCACAGATCAGCAGAGAGATGTTAGATGTAGGCAAAAGCTTGCCGAGACTGAATGCAGCTGAAATGAAGGCGGAGTAATAGTTACCACTCCCCATCTAGTTGAGATTTCCATGGAGGCTGGATGTGCAGCAGGATGTGGGATGTAGGTGCCAGATGCTAGGATGATGGTTTAGCATGTCAGCGATCGTCCGACATGTTTCGCCAGGCCTGGTGTCATTTTCAGAGACTAGACACGCCAAGACAAGTGCACTGCACTGAAAATGGCACCAGGCGTGGCGAAACACAAACACCTAAGAGCCAATTCTTGTTATTTTTCATTCCAAGAGCAAACATAGCAAATCTCAGTAGTGAGGACAAACAATGTACGTATAATTCTGAGTCACATCAGCTTCTTATCATATGATTCTGAGTCACATCAGCTTCTTATCATATTGTCAATACAATACAATAACATTTCTATAGCGCTTTTCTCCCATAGGACTCAAAGCGCTTAGGCTCGCTCAGATTCAGTAATTGGTAGTAGGATGAAGTATTACATAGTTACATAGTTACATAGTTATTTTGGTTGAAAAAAGACATACGTCCATCGAGTTCAACCAGTATAAAGTACAACACCAACCTGCTCCCTCACATATCCCTGTTGATCCAGAGGAAGGCGAAAAAAACCCCACAAGGCATGGTCCAATTTGCCCCAAAAGGGAAAAATTCCTTCCCGACTGACAGATGGCAACCAGATAAAATCCCTGGATCAACTTCATTAGGCATTACCTAGTAATTGTAGCCATGGATGTCTTTCAACGCAAGGAAAGCATCTAAGACCCCTTTAAATGCAGGTATAGAATTTGCCATAACGACTTCCTGTGGCAATGCATTCCACATCTTAATCACTCTTACTGTAAAGAACCCTTTCCTAAATAAATGGCTAAAACGTTTTTCCCCCATGCGCAGATCATGTCCTCTAGTCCTTTGCGAAGGCCTAGGGACAAAAAGCTCATCCGCCAAGCTATTATATTGCCCTCTGATGTATTTATACATGTTAATTAGATCCCCTCTAAGGCGTCTTTTCTCTAGACTAAATAAACCCAGTTTATCTAACCTTTCTTGGTAAGTGAGACCTTCCATCCCACGTATCAATTTTGTTGCTCGTCTCTGCACCTGCTCTAAAACTGCAATATCTTTTTTGTAATGTGGTGCCCAGAACTGAATTCCATATTCCAGATGTGGCCTTACTAGAGAGTTAAACAGGGGCAATATTATGCTAGCATCTCGAGTTTTTATTTCCCTTTTAATACATCCCAAAATTTTGTTAGCTTTAGCTTGGCATTGAGTACGATTATTCAACTTGTTGTCAATAAGTACTCCTAAGTCCTTCTCCACGTTTGATGTCCCCAACTGTATCCCATTTTTTTTGTATGGTGCTAGACCATTGGTACGACCAAAATGCATGACTTTACATTTGTCAACATTGAATTTCATCTGCCATATATGTGCCCATATAGCCATCCTATCCAGATCCTGTTGCAATATGTCACTATCTTCCTGAGAGTTGATGATTCTGCACAATTTTGTATCGTCTGCAAAAATAGCAACATTGCTCACTCATTTTCATTCCTCACATTATTCACACAACAAAAGTTATATTTCTGCAAATGCCAAACTAAACAGGTGGGTTTTCAGTCGAGATTTAAACACGTCCAGGGATGGAGCTGTCCTAATCTGTTGAGGTAAGGAGTTCCAAAACGTAGGGGCAGCATGACAGAAGGCTCTGGGACCAAAAGTTTCCAAGTGGACTCTGGGTATGACTAGATTATTAGAACCCGTGGATCTGAGAATGCGGGGATTGCTACGCAGCTGCAACATATCTTTCATGTATCCAGGGCCCAGATTATTCAGGGATTTAAATGTCTTGAATAGGACCCTCCATTCTATAGGTAGCCAGTGAAGGGAGTGCAGGACTGGCATTATGCGGCAGTGACGGGGTTGGTTGGCTAGCAGTCTGGCAGCAGTATTCTGTATCAGCTGTAGTCGGTACAAGACCTTTTTTGGAAGGCCAGTGTAGAGAGCATTGCAGTAGTCCAGTCGGGATGTGATGAAGGCGTGGACTAAGGTTGGCAGATCTTCTGGGGGGATGAGGTGCTTGATTTTTGCAATGTTCTTAAGGTGAAAATAGGATGATTTCACCACAGCAGAGATGTGAGTTCTGAAGTTTAAATCCCCATCAATTAGAACTCCCAGGCTACACACATGATCAAAGCTGCGTAGATCTGTGCCTCCTATTCCTATTAGGTTGTTTTGTTGTCATGTGCTGCCCTCCGATCAGAAGGACTTCAGTTTTGTCTGCATTCAGTTCACATAGGGCTCTAACCAACAAGCCAGTTCTAATGTATGAAGTGCCTGTAGCTGTAGGCTAAATAACCACGTTTCTGACTTAGTGCCTCAGCACAGAGTGGTAAGGTGTTCTACACATTATAAATTGGGAAATAGGTTGTATACAGCGCTTGAATTGGTGGATAACAGGTGAACATGATAAAAGAGCTTGGTCCATGATATCTCCAGCAATGGAGGAGAAGTCAATGATTTGTCCTGCTCTGATAATTATCAGGTTTGCTTTTTTTCTCAGGTATAATTTTTTTTAGACTGTATATACTCGAGTATAAGCCGAGATTTTGAGACCTAAGAAGAGACCCAAAAGTGGGGTTCTTGGCTTATACTCGAGTAATTTCTGTTATAACTGAAATGGCAACTGATGAGCAAGGTAATGTACATGTTTCCCTGTGGCTCAAGTGGGTGATATTACAGTTTAACAGTGAGCTGACCGGGAAGCTGTTACAGCAAAGGGGTCGAACTCCAGGCCTGGAGGGCCAGATCCATGCCAGTGTTTAGGATGGACTGAGAAAGAGAAGAATGTTTTCTACCTGATGGGCCACACCTTTCCTGATTCAGACCCATCAATTAAATTGAGCTGTATCAAAAATGTGTGAGGCTCGAAGGATCGGTTTGACATCCCCGTGCTACGGGGTAATGACCATTTTCAAAATGGAGGACAGAAAATTTAATTGATCACATCGGACAAACAAGACGCAGGAGAGGAGAAAGAGATTGACGAGCAGACTACACGGGAGGTAAGTATGGCTTTTGTATTTTTATTTTGACTTTTAATTTTCAGTTAGCTTTAGTTCAGGTTTGCTTTAGTTCCAAAATTTGTTTGATAGCAAATAGCTCCACGCACATGCAGGTGGTAAGGCCCACCTGATCTAGTGCAGAAATGTGTGATGAACCACCAAGTTGAAAGGATCAGACGCCAAAACCTGAAAAAAAAGCTTTTCAAAATCCATCAGCCTCATTTATTACTGAAAGCTAAAATAACAAAAAACAAAAGCTGCTTGGTAAATGCAGACGTCTCTCTTTTTCAGTAGACCATCGACAACTCAGATGTCCAAACAGAAATTAACAAATCAATGCGGGGAGTGCACATGGAACCCGAGAGGAGCAGGTTGTGCCAGCGGCATCTGTCAGGAGGCTACGCCAGGCTGCGTTTCCCTGGTAACTACGTTATCTAGAGTCAGGCCAACCTCCAGGAGACAGTTGGGGGGGAAGAGGCAGGAGAAAAAAAAACAAAACAATCAAATACTACAGCTGACAGGCATGAAATAAATCCGTGCAGAATGAGCAGCAGGGTGGTAAACGTTCTCGTTCCTCTGCAGGCGCGCATGAGAAGAGTGTCACTCAATCGGTTATAGTGAAACTTCGCCATCATAAAAAAAGTAAGAACGGCAAATTCTCATTCTTTCTAAAATCGACAGAGAACAGTAATAAAATATTTTTGCTATATTATCACCATTTTACAGTCCTCTTTCTATTTCTGTAGCAGAAATAAATAGAAAGTCTAGACATACATATCGCGGAAACATTTTACACTGTGTTTTAGGGTTAACTCATACTATGAAAGTATATTTCTAAAAAAAAGTATATGATATAGGATTATAAACTCAAGATTAGCCTCTTCTTATCTTACTTATGATTTCTCTCTCCTGATCTACTTAGGGTGTCCATTGATTATTTAATATTGCGTGTCAATCGAATCAATCTGATTCGATAATTTTATGGAATGGGAAGAGAATCTGTGCGGCAACATGACTTGCCCGGCAATATTTAGATTGATTTCAGGAGGAAATCAGTCAAAAGGATGGATCTGGAATGCTGGCAAATTCTCCGTTGCAAGGGCTCGATTGGGTGATCAGTGGTTATGGAATTCAATATCATGGCGACCAATGGACCCCTGGAATATGTCCCCCCAAATGTATATTGTGCAGTGTAAAAGATATAATGAATTGGTTGTGTAATACGGATAATTAATAGAACATTAGAAGCAAAGAAAATAGTGTCATATTTTTATTTTCATATATATAGCTTTTTTATAATATTGCATCATTCTCTAATAATTGTAGTTTCCACAATACACTCAGCATTTTAAATTATTTCACAGAGCAGGCTAATGAACCTTTGGACTTTTCTCTGCAGAAAAAACATAAACCAAGAAGAAACAATGAGAGACGTTGAGATAAGAGCTTCAAAAGACAGTGCTGTCCATGACTTTAAAAGTCGCAGAGCTTACAGAAGCTCTTTGCATAGATAACAACTGAAGTTTCTTAACCCTCTTTGTATTGGAAACAATATGCAACACATATTTGTGCTAATAATGTTTTATTTCTTAGCTGTACTACACATACAAATAATTATCTCGTAAGTTTATTTTCACATCAGATTCCCTTTAAAGGTTCACCTATACACCCGCATGACTCCTAGCCCCCTACTTTCCTGCCTAAGTGACTAATTAGCAGACTATTTAGTTACTTAGCAAGTTACATGTGAAAAACAGCAGCAGGGCTCTGTAGAGTGTGAGCAACATTACAAATCAGCTGTGTAGAGTGTCTGCTAGCAGTTTAGTAAGAGCTGATGTAATGAAGCAGCTCAGCTGTGTAGGGGAGTAGAGCGGTGTTAAGAACTATTTTTTTTAACACAAGGTCTACGGTGAAATATATGCTGTCCATATTAAATAACTGATGTGAGGATAATGGAACAGCATAATTTTCACCATAGTGCCCCTTTAATGCTGAAAAATTAACAGCTTTTTTTTTTTTTTTAACGCCTGCGGCTTCCATGCACAGGATGCAATAGTGCGTCCACGCCGGCACAGATCTCCACTGTCCAAACACAGCAGAGTTCTGTGCAATGGTCAGGAGCCATTTTTTTATTGGCTCCCGACAGCCTGAACCCTGTGAGCCAATCACAGTGATCAGGATGTGTAAAAAAAAAAAAAAAAAAAATATGTTGGTCCAAAATCAGATAATAAAGGCAATCACCAGAATAATAAGCATATTATCCCTTCTCTCTTATCTCTTCAGCATCTAGAACCGTGTGTGGGAAGTCAGGGCTTTAGAAGAGCGTCAGAAGAGTCAAACCACCTATTCATATACCCAATTCATCTAATATGGCTTCCATTTGGAAATTCTCTTAATCTGTGGTTCTGATTGGCTGAAATTCCCTTGCGTCAATCATTTAGTTTAGTTTATTATTGTTGTATTTTATTTATAAATAACGTATTTACTTTATCAGTGGGCATATACGTAGTTTGGCATCCTTTTACATGTTTGCACATTCTGACATTTGCTTATCATGTCTATTTGACGTGGTTGATTAAAAATTGACGTCACCAGTCTGCGTTCCATTCTCTTTGATATGCTGATGAATTTAATTATTAATTAGGACTTTTAAATATGAAACGAAAAGTCTTCATTCTATCTTTCATGACAAACCTCTGATATTGTGTCTCTCTAGTAATTAGTTTGCAATGTGTCTGTTCTTATCCAAATACCATTGGACATTTTGGCTTAAAGTGAACCTTAAGCCAGGAAAAAAAAATGAGTTTTACTCACCTGGGGTTTCTACCAGCCCCCTGCAGCAGTCCTGTGCCCTCGCAGCCACTCACTAATCCTGCAGGTCAGTAAAACTCATTTTTTTTTCTGGCTTAAGTGTCCCTTTAATTAAAATATCTTCTATCCAAAAATACAAAATTACTTTTCATTTTAATACAGAGGTAAATATATAACTACTAGCCGACCCGCGGCGTAGCATACGCCGCATAAGAGGGTAGCGGGCAGGAACTGTGTCTCCCATGTGTGCTCTACCTCCAGCTTAAGCTCAGAAGGAACCCCCCCTCACCTCGGTCCCCCATGTGCGCTCCCCCTCCTGCTTAAGCACAGTAGCAGCCGCCACTATTAGTAAGAGGCAGCGGGCGGGGATGACTCACCTCTTCCGCGTTCCATCGTGCGTTCCACTGTCGTCACTTCCTGCAATGTCGCACAATGTATTGGTGTAATTTGCCTTTTTAAAACAGAAGGGAATCTGCAATAATTCAGCTATAAGTGAACATTTGTGGTTACCCACAATGCACTGTTGCTAAATATGCAAATTACCCCTTTTCCACCTTGGTAAGCCAAGCAAACATACAGAGCTGCTGGTGTATAGCAAGCATATAGCTTTAAATTTTACACAGTCATACCAAACCCACATGTAGAAAGCCTGTTTCAGACTTTTGGTCCTCATCAGTACATGGCAGGGAATGATACAGCTGTATGAGATAGGGCTTGGACCAGTACAACAGAGTAACCAAGCAGCTCAGGGTGACCCAAACTACTAAGAATGTATAGGGGGATAAAAGAGACCAAAAAGACCTCCTACTAAGAAAAGCAAAGCTTGGTGTAATTTGCCTTCCTAAAACAGAAGGAAATCTGCAATAATTCAGCTATAAGTGAACATTTGTGGTTACCCACAATGTACTGCTACTAAATATGCAAATAATTCCTTTTCACCCTTAGTAACCCTTAGTTGGTGTATAGCAAGCCTATAGCTTTAAATTTTACACAGCCATATCAAACCCACTTGTGACAGCCTGTTTCAGACTTTTGGTCCTCATCTGTACATGGCAAGGATTGATACAGTTGTATGAGATAGGGCTTGGACCAGTACAACAGAGTAACCAAGCAGCTCAGGGTGACCCAAACCACTCGGCATGTATAGGTGGATAATAGTGTTGTCCGGATCATGAACGATTCGGATCTTTGATCCGAATCTCTTTTGTGAGTCAAATCATCCGGATCATCAAAATGAACAGATTCGGATCAAAAGGGGTGGAGCCAGGAGCGGCATGCCCCCCTCCCTCAGTGGGCACCGGGGTCCTGGAAGCAGAGCGGAGATGGATCGCTCAGTTGGAGGGGAGCCAGCCAGCCTTGCAGGGACAGGTAGTTGGAAGAGGGGACATGGGTGCCACTGCCAGATATGTGTGGAGCACACTACTGGCTGCAATGTGCTGCTGATTATAGGCTGTCTGTTGTAGTTGTGAACAAATGGGAAACTTTTGGCTGAGAAGCACAGCTCAGTAACTCTGCAGACAGCTTGGAACACAGGCACTGTGATTGCTGTGCAATATGATCCTCCTGCACTGCTCTAAACAGCTGCTCTTATCTTCTCCCTAAATTTATGATATGTCCGAAGTGAGAAAAGGGGAATGCTTTCTTTCACTGTGAGACGTTTGCATTCAGAGTATACAAATGAACATATAGGTGAAATATATGTAAAGCATATGATTGCAATTGGGTATTGTGTGCAAAAAAACATTTCTGCTCTCTGCTCACCCCTCTTCGTTCACCTCCTCCCTTCTGTTCTCTCCCTGCCCGCCTCTGTCCACCATCCCCCCTTCTCTATCTGTCCACCCCTCTCCCCTTCTCTGTCCGTCCGTCCACCCTCCCCTTCTCTGTCTGTCCACCCCCCTCCCCTTCTTTGTCTGTCCACCCCCTCCCCTTCTTTGTCTGTCTACCCCCCTCCCCTTCTTTGTCTGTCCACTGCAGGGAAAGTCCTGTCCTGCCTCCCTAGTGCTTCCCTAGTAAAATGATCCGAGATTTGGATCACAGATCTTTTCAATGATCCGATTCAAATCATCTGAATCATTGAAAAGATCCGAACCTTCGCATCTCTAGTGGATAAAAGGGACCAAAAAGACCTTCTACCAAAAATATCAAAGCTTGGTGTAATTTGCCTTCTTAAGGGCTGGTGCACACCAAGTGGCTTTTTCAGCATTTCTGCAGCCGCTTGCGGCTGCGGATCCGCTTGGTCAATGTATCTCAATGGGGTGGTTCACACCAGAGCGGGAGGCGTTTTGCAGAAACGCATACTCCCGGGGTGAGGCATTTTTTGGATTGTGGATGCGTTTCTGCCTCAATGTTAAGTATAGGAAAAACGCAAACCGCTCTGAAAAACGGCAGTTCAGAGCGGTAACCTTCAGCCTGGGTGCACACATAACATAACATAACAGGTTGCGTTTTAGGTCATGTTTTCATTTTATGTTGTGTGCGTTTTTGCTGCGTTTGAATTTTTTTTTACCGCAGATGCGTTTTTCAAGCATTTTGCGTGCGTTTTAATGCGTCTGCGGTCCGCATATACAAAAACGCTTATGTTTTTTTCATGAGTTTTTAAATTTCCATGTATGCAAATAATTAGAAAGACAACAGGAAGCAGAAATACATCACCCAAAAAATTTTGGGGGGGAAAAACGCATATAAAATGCATACACATGTGCATTTTTAATGTGTTTTTGAAGATTATGCAATAAAACCAGCGTTTTTGAAAACGCACGCCTCAGAAATGCAGATGTGTTTTTGATATGCGTTTTTTCCTGCGGCCCATAGACCATTAGTGACAAAAACTGTGCGTTTTTCGCAATGCTAGCATTTCTGCAGTGTGTGCACCTAGCCCCAAGCATTTTACAATTGAACAATTACTCAAAAATGGTGGCAAAGTACTATCATAATTATTTTGAGTATTTTCTCGCTTGCTAGTTGTTTAAAAACCATTTTATGACAAGGTTTGAAAATATCACCGAGAAAAAAAAATGGGGAGAAAAAGTGAACTGCATATGGGCCCCTGATGCAAAAGTACATGTAAACTATCTTCTTTATGGGCCCCTGATGCAAAAGTACATGTAAACTATCTTCTCCGCTCTGTCTCCCAGGTTCTTCAGTTTCAAAATACATTACAGCAGCTAATCTGCCAAAAGTCGCACTGTGACCCCCAGAACAGGAAGCCTACAGCTCCTCTGCGCATGCTCAGGCTTTCTGGATTCTTCCTCCTCTGTTCCCCTCCCCTCTGCCGTGCGTCATATGAAGAGTTCACAAGCGCTCTTGGTGTGCACCAGCCCATACTCTGCTTTTAGTAAAGTGGTTCTATATGAAACTCTTTAGGATTTATAAAAACAGAGTAAGGCACTCACACACTGAGTGCTTTCTGAGAGCTTTTCTGACCCTCAGTTTTTTCTGTGTGTTTTTTAAAAAAACGCTCGCATTGACTTACACTAAAATCGTGCTAAAATTGCAGTGATCGCAATTTTTTCAGAAAATTGTGATTGTAGCAATTTTAATGAGATTTTGATATAAGTCAATGGGATCATTTTTTAAAAATCAAACACTCAAAAAGTGCTGAGGGTTAGAAAAGCTCTCAGAAAGTCTCAGTGTGTCTACAGCCTTATTTATGCTTAAAGGGAACCTAAACTGAGAAGGATATGGATTTTTCCTTTTAATACTAGTTGCCTGACTCTTCTGCTGATCCTGTGTCTCTAATACTTTTAGCCACAGCCCCTGAACAAGCATGCAGATCAGGTGCTCTGACTGAAGTCAGACTGGATTAGCTGCATGCTTGTTTCAGGTGTGTGATTCAGCCACAACTACAGCCAAAGAGATCGGCAGGACAAACCGGCAACTGGTATTGTTTAAAAGGAAACATCCATATACCTCTCAGTTTAGGTTCCCTTTAAAGTGGATCCGAGATGAACTTTTACTCATTGCATAATTGTGTTCCTTTCCTATTGTTTATAGGGCATTCCTCAAGCCAAATACTTTTTTGTTTTAATACTATAAACTAAACAAGCCTCGCCCACAGTTTTTCAGAGAGCCTTGGCAGTAGCAAGGGCTCATGGGAGCTCAGTCTGGGCAGGAGGAGGGGGAGGTATTACTAGCCAGAGATTTAAGAGGCAGAAGGGAGGAGGAGGGGGATTAGGTTTTTCTCACAGAAGATGCAGATAAGCTTGCCTGTTTGTAATGTTTACGAACAACATGGCTGCTGTCATTGTATCACAGAAAGAAATAATTATATTCGATTGAAGCTGTTTGCAGCTAGATTTGCTGTGTAAACTATCTAAACTTTAGATAAGATATATAGACAAGTTACTTGTTACAGTTAGTTTTTCATCTCGGATCTGCTTTAACCCAGGCAATGGTTGAAAACTTTTGCCACCTAATTATAGAATGGTTTAAATAGGCCAAACTCAGTTTTGACAGATTACTTACTTTCTCTTACATTTTCAAACTTAGGAGAACCTTAGTATCAGACTTTATAATTAACCAACAATGGTAAGAAATGAAAGGCTGCTCACCTGAATGTAACATTCCCAGCGCGATCTGCCTTCCAAGCTTTCACCAGTGCAAAGTCTCCTGTGATGGCCGTCTCCATTACAAACTGGCGCCCATTGAACTCCTTGACCTAGATGGTGGGGAAAAAATTACACACAGTTTATACTGAATGTCCGTACTGTTAAAGGGCTAACAAGCCTCTTTTCTATGAAACGATTCAGTTCAGGTCCACTTTAAGCAACTTCGAGATATACTGTATGCAGCAAAATTAAAACTGATCTTTATTGGCATAATTCTGCTTCCTCCTGAACACAGTACTAAGGTACTCCTGGATGGATAGTCTACTGGTTAACAGGGCCGGATTTAGGCCATGGCCTAGAAGGCCAAGGCCATCTAGGCCATGGCCTAGGGCACCACAGGAGCAGGGGCACCAAAGCAGCAGGCTAAACTGGTGCAGCATTTGCAAGCTTGCAAATGCTGCAATGCAGGGAGATCACGCTAGTGCCTGACTGCAATACTCTACTGCTAGCAGCCTGTGCAGCAGCCAGTTTGCTCTCTGTGCACGTTTGCATTGTGGCCGGCGGCTATGGACTTGGTCAGCAATGGAGATGGAAGGGAAGAGGAAGCTTCTGCACTGGAGACGAGCAGAGAAATGAGTGACACTGATGGCTGCTGTGATGTGAAGGTGAGCTGGCTACCTATGCTGAGAGGTTCAGAGGTGGGAAAAGGAGGGATTAAGGTAGTCATCTGGCTACCTATACTAGAGGGAAGGGGGAGGGGTCATCTGGCTACCTATACTGGAGGGAAAGGGGGAGGAGTCATCTGGCTACCTATACTGGGACGGTCATCAAGCTACCTATACTAGAGGGAAGGGGGAGTGGTCATCTCACTACCTATACTGAAGGGGGGCGGCAGGTGACATTGGCCTAGGGCGGTAAAGAGTACAAATCCGGCCCTGCTGGTTAAGAGCTTTGCCTCTGACACAGGAGACCAGGTTTCAAATCTCAGCTTTTCCTGTTCAGTAAGTCAGCACCTATTTAGTAAGGAGTCCTTACTCACAAACCATCCCTACTGATAACTTAAACTGAAAATCAGGGGTGTGACAATAGCCCGGTGGCAGCAGAGTCGGGACAAGGTCCTCCAGCATCCAAGGCTGAGACACCAAAGTGCGCCCTCCATCCCTCCCACCCAGCAGTCACCCCATCCAGCAGTCAGACCAAGATATACATACAGAATTTCAAAGATTGGTTGTGGTCTATTTGGAAGATATGTAAGTACATTAGATCAGGCAGTAGATAATTGTCTAGAATAGCAGAGTGTTGTTGCGGCATAGTTATGTTGCCGTCTTTGTTGTAATGTAATGTTATGTATACTTTCAAAAGAGGCAACACCTTAATCTCTAGGTATCTGGCTGCCATGTATCCCCTTTTCTTATTTCTCTTTGCTTCAAACATAATACGGGAATGATAGCCGAGTTGTGCTCCCCTCCTACACTGCGCCCTGAGGCTGGAGCCTTTCTCGCCTCTGCCTTGGCCGGGCCCTGGCTAAGGGGGCATGGTCCTGGGGGGCAGAGCAGCCACATTCTTCATACTGTACCTTTTACCGGCGGCGAGACAAGTCCTCTTCACTTCCTCTGCAGTGTAGCCACCGAGCAGGCTATTACCAATCAGCTCCCAACACTGCATGTCTTGTGACAGGCATCGTGAGGTTATTGCCACTGAACAGGAAGTGAATAGGACCTGTCCGGCCACCAAAGCGAGGTAGAGTACAAAGCTTTGCTGTGGCTGCTGGGGAGGTAGAGCTCAAGACACCATCTGAAGCGAGAGGGATATGGAGGCTGTCAGATTTATTTCCTTTTAAACAATGCAGAATGCATGTTGGTCCTCTGCCTCTAATACGTTTAGCCATAGACCCTGAACAGGCATGCAGCATATCAGGCGTTTCTGACATTATGACCTGATAAGATTAGCTGCATGCTTGTTTCTGGTGCTATTCAAACACTAGTGCAATCAAATAGACCAGCAGGATAGCCAGGCAACTGGTATGGTTTAAAAGCAAATAAATATGGCAACCTCCATATCCCTCTCACCTCAGTTGTCCTTTAACCACTTCCAGACTGCCCACAGGCAGCAGGGGTGCAATCCGATCCTCTACCCTGAAAAACAGACCATTTTAAAACATCTGTTTTGCACTGCTAAGTGCAAGGAAAACAATGGACGTTTTCCTGAAAAGTTTAAAGTAGCTAGCATGTGCGGTTGGGGTGAGGAGGGGTAGTGGGCCTGAACGGGGATCTGGCTTTGCCAATTTTGCTGGGGGGCATGGCATGGCCAAATTACGCCTTTTCTGTGGTAATTTCATCAGGCCTCTAATTTAAAGAGAACCCGAGGTGGGCAGATGGGACACAGAGCCATCTGCCTAATGACATGGTTCTGTGCCCCCTAACCGCCGCTCTGCCCCCCCACCGACACGCTTTAGCCCCCAAGATTAGCGACAATATTGGTCGCTATCTCGGGGGTAAACATGGGGAGAGGGATTCCCTGTTCAGAACACCCGCCAGGGGCGTTCCTGCAGGATTTCCAGAGCTGCCATTGGCCAGCTCTTTCTCCCTGGCCACGCACCCTACACACTGACACACAGTCTCTCCGTGCAGCGCAGTGACCCAGAGGTCGCAAAAGTGAAAGTGGGCCAGTGCCTACCTCGGGCTCCCCTTAAGGTCTTTTAACCTATACTCACAAATAATGTATGAAGTTGCACAGAACGTTCCAGAAGCATCACAGATATTGTTTGTGTACAAGAAGCAGTCTCTTGGTACATGAACATGCCATCAGATTGAATTGACACTTGTGCAGTAATGAAGTCCAGTCAAACAAAGCTGTCACTTACTGGATTACAAAGAAACACTGGCAAGAGATGCGGACAGCTCTTATAATGCAGCATTGCACTGGGATTATTTGTTCAATGACAGCAATAGAGAACAGTCAAGCATCTGTTGCCATAATGCTATAAAACAATTCAAATTATCAAACTGTAATCTGCCCCGAATGACGTATCACTACTACCATCTAGTGGACACACATTGCAACACCAGGCAAATGCTACAAAACATTTAGGAACAAGAATTATTATCATTTATTGGCTTTATATAGAGCAAACATATTACGCAGCGCTATACAATACATAGGATTACAGAAAATAACAGGGATGACCGACTGCACAATACAGGTCAAAAAGCAATAAGATACACAACACAATACAGGTAATAATACAATGCCAGGTCATACACTGGAGTGGTAGTGCCAATAAAACAAGTTTACTAATTCTGGGTATAGTGTACAATTAACTACCTCAAGACCGTTCCACGCCCATGGGCGTGGCCGATGCGGCAGCCCCAGGACCGCCTAACGCCAATTGGCTTCAAGTCCTGGGGCTGCATTTTGCAGGAGATCGCTCCGCCCCGACTTCAGTCTCCGAGCAGCGGGAGACTGTTAGACGGTGAAACTGCCGTTTTTACATGTAGTACAGTGCTGCGATCAGCAGCAGCGCTGTACTGGGGACAGCCGTGTGACACGGCTGTTCCCCTGGGGGACAAGAGAGGGATCAGCTCTCATAGGCAGAAGCCTATGACAGCCGATCGCCAGGATTGGCTGCCTGCAGGGAGGGAGGCAGGGAGGTAAAAGGGAAACAAAATAAATAAGTAATTTTAATTTTAAAAAAACGAACATAAATATTTATTAAAAAAAAATAAACAACTTGGGGGCAATCAGACCCCACCAACAGAGAGCTCTGTTAGTGGGAAGAAAAGGGGGGGGGGGGGAATCACTTGTGTGCTGTGTTGTGCGGCCCTGCAGCTTGGCCTTAAAGCTGCAGTGGCCAATTAAACAAAACATAGCCTGGTCTTTAGGGGGGTTTAGCACTGTGGTCCTGAAGTGGTTAAAGAGAACCCAAGGTGGGTTGGTGAAATCCTATTAGGACACAGAGGCACATTCTGTATACAATCACCTGCCTCTGTGTCCTTTCATTGTTCCTCTAGACCTTGCTGTAAGATACAGTAACTAAAAAATCCTTTAGAAAAAGTTAATTTTGTGGTACTAGTGATAAACCGAACATTAGTAACATAGAATAGAGTCTGATATTTTATTGTCAGTTTAAGTTCTGAATTAAGACTGAATTTTAAGCAGCTGCCATAATATTAGGTTATATGGGTAGGTGCCTCCAGTATAGGTTAGATAGGTAGGTTGCCACAGTATGGGCTCGATTCACAAAAGGGTGCAAAGTCAGTTAACACGCCTAAAAGCTTTTATTGATTGTGCGCAAAGTTTAGCGATGCACGGTGCACACAAAACGTCGTACCGGCTGCGACTAAACCGTCGCACTAGGTGCCCCTAAAACGACACACCGGGTTTGCCCGAAAAGTCACACCTTTGCACACGCTAACTTGGTGCGCAAAACTTTTTAACGTATTAAAGTTTTAGGCGTGCTAACTAAGTTAGCACCCTTTTGTGCATCAAGCCCTATATGTTAGGCTAGCTGATTGCCCGGCGTTGCCCGGGTATGTATTTGGCTGGTGTCGGCTCCACCCACTTTTTCTAACCCTAACACACAATTACTCAATGACCAAGTTTGTGAGCTTTGCGGTCTTTAGTATCAATAATATGCATTGAAATGAAAAAATCTGATTGGCTGTTTGTGGCTCCACACCCTTTTCTGAATTTGAACCCCAGTCACCCAATAACCAACTGTACCAGGTTTGAGGCCTGTGCCATTAACAGTGCAAGAATGGTAGCAATTAAATATTCCCCTTGAAAAGCAATAGGTGAAGTTTGATTCACTTTTGTAGGCTCCACCCACTTTTCTGAATATTAATCCCAGTCACCCAGTGACCAACTGTGCAAAGTTTAAAAACCCTGACATTAACAGTGTAATAATGGCTGCAGTTTACATTTTCCCAGTGAAATTTGTATTTGTCTCCACCCACTGATGACCCGGCGTTGCCTGTGTATGCATTTGACTGTTGTTGGCTCCGCCCACTTCCTAACCCTAACGCACAAACACTCAATGACCAAGTTTGTGAGCTTTGGGTTAATTGGCATCGATAATTTGTATATTCCCATAGAAATTAAACAAATCAGATAGGCTGTTTGTGGCTCCACCCCTCTCCAGCATTTGAACCCCAGTCACCCAATGACCAGCTGTAGCAGGTTTGAGGCATCTGCTATTAACAGTGTAAAAATGGCAGCAATTTAAATATTCCCCTTGAAAATCAACAGGTGAATTTTGATTGGCTATTATAGGCTCCACCCACTTCCCTGAATATTAATCTCAGTCACTCAGTGACCATCTGGGCAAAGTTTGGGAACCCTGCCATAAACAGTGTAAGAAGGGCTGCAGTTTACACTTGCCCAGTGAAATTTGTTGTTGGCTCTGCCCACTTTTTGTAACCTGGACACACAGTCACTCAATGACCAAGTTTGTGAGGTTTGGGGTCCTTGGCATCAATAATTTGTATTTTTCCATGAAATGAAACAAATCTGATTCACGGTTTGTGGCTCTGTCCCCTTTTCTGAATTTGAACCCCAGTGGACCAATGACCAACTGTACCAGGTTTGAGGCTTGTGTCATTAATAGTCCAAGAATGGCAGCAATTTTAATATTCTCCTTGAAAAGCAACATGTGATTTTTGATTGACATTTTTAGGCTCCACCCACTTTTCTGAATATTAATCCCAGTCACCCAGTAACCAGCTGTGCAAAGTTTGAAAAACCTGCCATTAACAGTGAAAAAGGGCTGCAGTTTACAAATTTCCCAGAAAAATCTGTTTTTAACTCCACCCATTTTTTGTAACCTTGACACACAATCACTACTCAATGACCAAGTTTGTGAGCTTTTGTGTTCCTGGCATCAAAATTGTGCTGATGGAAGCAGTTTATCCAGCAAAGAAATCTGGCTGTTTGTGGCTCCGCCCCTTTATTGAATTGCAACCCCAGTCACTTAACGACTGACTGTAGCTGCTTTGAGACCTCTGCCATTAACAGTGTAAGAATGGCTGCAGTTTCAATATTCCCCTTGAAAATCAATAGGTGAATTTTGATTAGCTCTTGTAGGCTCCACCTACATTTCTGAATATTAATCCTAGTCACCCAGTGACACACTGTGTGAAGTTTAAGAACCCTGCCATTAACAGTGTAAGAAAAGCTGCAGTTTACATTTCCACATGTAAAAAGTTAGTTGTTTTTGGCTCCGCCCACTATTTCTAATATTGACATACAGTACTTAATGACCAAGTTTATGAGCTTTGGGGTCTTTGGCATCAATAAGTTGCATTTTACCATTGAAATTAAACAAATCTGAATGGCTGTTTTTGGCTCGCTGCCTTCAGAATTTAAACCCCAGTCTCCCAGTGACTGACTGTACCAGATTTGAGGCCTCTGCCATTAAGAGTACATGAATGGCAACAATGCAAATATTCCCCTTGAAAATCAATAGGTAAATTTTGATTGGTGGTTTTAGGCTCCACTCATTTCTGAATATTCATCCCAGTCACCCAGTGGCCAATTGTGCTAAAGTTTGGGAACCCTGCCATGTTAAAAATGTAGTGGTTGGCACCGCCCACTCAATTATCAAGTTTATCAGCTTTGGGTTCCTTGGTATCAATACTTTGTATAATCCTATTGAAAAATAAACAAATCTGGCTGTTTGTGGCTCCGCCCCCTTTCTGAATTTGGACCCTAGTCACCCAGTGACCAACTGTACCAAGTTTGAGGCATCTGCTTTTAACAGTATAAGATAATGGTAGCAGCTGAAATATTCCCTTAGAAAATCAAAAGGTGAATTTTTATTGGCTGTTGTAGGCTCCACCCACCTTCCAAAATCTCAGTGACCCAATGACCAACTGTGCAAAGTTTGAGAACCCTGCCATTAACGGTGTAAGAATGGCTGCAGTTTATATTTTCCCAGTAAAAGTTGTTTTGGCTCTGCCCACTTTTTGTAACCTTGACACACAGTCACTCAATGACCAAGTTTGTGAGCTTTCAGGTTCCTGGCATCAAAAGTGTGTGAATGGAAGCAGTTTATCCACCAAGGAAATCTGATTGGCTGTATGTGGCCCCGCCCCTTTAGTGAATTTGGACCCCAGTCACCCAATGACCGACTGAAGCAAGTTTGAAGCCTCTGCCATTAAAAGTGTAAGAATAGCAACAGTTTAAATATTCCCCTTGAAAATCAATAGGTGAATTTTGATTGGCTGTTGTAGGCTCCACTCATTTTCTTGAATCTTAATCGCATTCACCCAGTGACCAACTGTGTCAAGTTTGAGAACCCTGCGATTAACAGTATAAGAATGGCTGCAGTTTACATTTTCCCATTTAAAATGAACGGCTGAAATTTGATTGGCTGTTTTATGCTCCGCCCACTTTTCCTGGATTTGTAACCTCGGTCACCAAGTGACCAACTGTGCCAAGTGTGGGGACTCTGGCTTGATTACTGTGAGAATGGCAGCCTTTTACCTTTTTTCCATTGACTTGAATGGGTGAAATCTGATTTGCTGTTTGTAGCTCCGCCCATGTTTGCAGGAGAGACCCGAGACCCTCAGAACATATCATCCCAGGTAGTAAGGGATCTGTTTACCAAGATTCGTTCAAATCGGTCAAGCCGTTTGAGTAATCGCGGCACACGCACACACGCGCACGCACACACGCACACACGCACGCACGCACGCACGCACGCACGCACGCACGCACGCACGCACACACACACACACACACACACACACACACACACACAGATATTATATTATAATATATATATATATATAGATATATAGATAGATAGATAGATAGATAGATAGGTGCCCGCAGTATAGGTTAGATAGGTAGGTTTCCCTAGTGACTGGATAGTGTAATGGTTAAAGGCTCTGCCTCTAACATAAGAGACCTGGATTCAAATCTCGGCTCTTCCTACACAGTAAGCCAGCACCTGTTCAGTAAGGAGTTCTTTGGGCAAGGCTCTCTAACGTTGCTACTGCCTACTGAGTGCGCTCTACTGGCTGCCACGCAAGTGGCTCGAGTTCGACAGGAGAAAAGCACTATACAAAAAAAAAGGAATTATTATTATTAGTAGTATACTGTAGGTTAGATAGGTAAGTGCCCCAGTATAGGTTAGATAGGTAGGTGCCCACAGTATAGGTTAGATAGGTAGGTGCCCCGCAGCGGCGGGGGGAGCAGGCACAGTAGTAACAACTCACCTTCCGCTGCCAATCCCCTGCAACCTCTATCTCCTCCCTCTTCCAGCGTCTGTCGCATTGGTAACAGCGCCCCCTGTGATGACGGTAACGTCACACAGGGAGGGCTGTTACCAACACCATGGATGCCTGGGAGAGAGGAAGGAGATATAGAGGCTGCGGGGATCGGCAGCGGAAAATGAGTTGTGACTACTGCGCCTGATCCCCCGCCGCTGTGCCTACCCCCCCCCCCCCCCCCCAGGCCGCCACTGTGTCCCCCCCCCCCTGCCTCTCAATCGTGCCAGGGGTGGGCCCTCTACCGACCACGGGCCCTCGGTCCATGCCCAAGTGCCCTAATGGTCAATCCGCTCCGAATGGGCCCTGTTGCGAGTCTTACATTGCCCCTCCAAGCACAGGGGAAGGGGATGGGGAGCATTTTGTTAATGATTAAAAATATTAAAAGCATCTATAGAAGTGATTATTACCAGCACAGGACCAATAGAAAGGAAAAACTGCGGTTGAGGAAGGGCCCTACAGGCCCCTCTTGCCCAAGGGTCCCGGTGCGGTTAAGACCTCTGCAACCCCTGTTGCTATGCCACTGTTCGCTATGTTTGTTATGTCACATGTCAGTTCAGGTTCGCTATAGGGTATAACAATACTTTAAGAATTCTTTGGGTTTCCTATAATTGAAGTCCAACCTCCAGGTGTACCCTGTATTGTTAATTCCATTCCATAATTGTTATACGTAGAATAATTCAAACAATGTCTTTTACTGATTAACCACTTGCCGACTGCCCTCAGCCGATGGGCGGGGGCAAAGTGGACGATGAAAGGACCGCAATACGGCCATCGGGGTTGCCTCCTTTCGGCATGTGCGGGGAGCGATCGCGTCACTGGTGGTGCGCGCTTCCCCCGGCAACTGGCTCCGCCCACCCGCGATAACAACCCGCCAGCCATTCGGAAGCGCCGGCGGGTTGTTAACCCCACGATCGCCGCATGCAAAGCGTACAATACGCTTTGTAATGTATACAAAGCGTATTATACAGGCTGCCTCCTGCCCTGGTGGTCTCAGTGTCCGAGGGACCACCAGGGCAGGCTGCAGCCACCCTAGTCTGCACCCAAACACACTGATCTGCCCCCCCCCTTATCGCCCACAGCACCCCTCAGACCCAACCCCCCCCCCCCCCCCCCCCGCTGCCAACCCCCCAGACCACTGTTTGCACCCAATCACCCCCCTAATCACCCATCAACCACTCCCTGTCACTATCTGTCAACTCTATTTTTTTAATGCCCTAAACTGCCCCCTGGTCACCCCCCACCCCCCGTGTACTGTATGCATCTATCCCCCTTGTAAAAACCCACTGATCACCTGTCAATCACCCCCTGTCACTGCCACCCATCAATCAGCCCCTAACCTGCCCCTTGCGGGCAATCTGATCACCCACACCACACACCATCAAATCGCCCGCAGACCCGCCGTCAGATCACCTCCCAAGTGCAATGTTTACATCTGTTCTCTCCTCTAAACACCCACTAATTACCCATCAATCACCCATCAATCACTCCCTGTCACTGCTACCCATCAGATCAGACCCCTATCTGCCCCTAGGGCACCCAATCACCCGCCTACACCCTCAGACCCCAGCCCTACTCACCTCGCCAGTGCATTGCTTGCATCTATTCCCCCCTCTAATCACACCTTGAGACACCCATCAATCACCTCCTGTCACCCCCTAGCACACCTACCCATCAGATCAGGCCCTAATTTGCCCCGTGTGGGCTCCTGATCACTCGGCCAGACCCTCAGATCCCCCTCAGACCCCCTTCCGAACACCTCCCCAGTGCAATGATTGCATCTATTTTCCCCTCTAACCACCCCCTGAGACACCCATCAATCACCTCCTGTCATCCCCCTAGCACTCCTATCCATCAGATCAGGCCCAATACAACCTGTCATCTAAGAGGCCACCCTGCTTATGCCGGTTCCTCAAAATTCGCCCCCTCATAGACCACCTGTCATAAAAATTTGCAGATGCTTATACCCCTGAACAGTCATTTTGAGGCATTTGGTTTCCAGACTACTCCTCACGGCTTAGGGCCCCTAAAATGCCAGGGCAGTGTAGGAACCCCACAAGTGACCCCATTTTAGAAAGCAGACACCCCAAGGTATTCCGTTAGTAGTATGGTGAGTTCATAGAAGTTTATATTTTTTTGTCACAAGTTAGTGGAAAATGACACTTTGTGAAAAAGAAAAAATAAATTTCCGGCTAACTTCTGACAAAATATAAAATCTTCTATGAACTCACCATACTACTAACGGAATACCTTGGGGTGTCTTCTTTCTAAAATGGGGTCACTTGTGGGGTTCCTATACTGCCCTGGCATTTTAGGGGCCCTAAACTGTGAGGAGTAGTCTAGAAACCAAATGCCTCAAAATGACCTGTGAAATCCTAAAGGTACTCATAGGATGTTGGGCCCCTTAGCGCAGTTAGGGTGCAAAAAAGTGCCACACATGTGGTATCGCCGTACTCAGGAGAAGTAGTAAAATGTGTTTTGTGGTGTATTTTTACACATACCCATGCTGGGTGGGAGAAATATCTCTGTAAATAAAAATTGTGTATTAAAAAATCAAAACATTGTCATTTACAGAGATATTTCTCCCACCCAGCATGGGTATATGTAAAAAATACACCACAAAACACATTATACTACTTCTCCTGAGTACGGCGGTACCACATGTGTGGCACTTTTTTGCACCCTAACTGCGCTAAGGGGCCCAAAGTCCAATGAGTACCTTTAGGATTTCGCAGGTCATTTTGAGAAATTTGGTTTCAAGACTACTCCTCACGGTTTAGGGCCCTTAAAATGCCAGGGCAGTATAGGAACCCAACAAGTGACCCCATTTTAAAAAGAAGACACCCTAAGGTATTCCGTTAGGGGTATGGTGAGTTCATAGAAGATTTTATTTTTTGTCACAAGTTAGCGGAAATTGATTTTTATTGTTTTTTTTTTTCACAAAGTGTCAATTTCCGCTAACTTGTGACACAAAAAAAAAATCTTCTATGAACTCACCATACTCCTAACAGAATACCTTGTGGTGTTGTCTTTCTAAAATGGGGTCATTTGTGGGGTTCCTATACTGCCCTGGCATTTTAGGGGCCCTAAACCGTGAGGTGTAGTCTTGAAACCAAATGTCTCAAAACGACCTGTGAAATCCTAAAGGTACTCATTGGACTTTGGGCCCCTTAGCGCAGTTAGGGTGCAAAAAAGTGCCACACATGTGGTATTGCTGTACTCAGGAAAAGTAGTATAATGTGTTTTGGGGTGTATTTTTACACATACCCATGCTGGGTGGGAGAAATCTCTCTGTAAATGAACAATTGTGTGTAAAAAAAATCAAAACATTGTCATTTACAGAGATATTTCTCCCATCCAGCATGGGTATGTGTAAAAATACACCCCAAAACACATTATACTACTTCTCCTGAGTATGGCAATACCACATGTGTGACACTTTTTTGCAGCCTAGGTGCGCTAAGGGGCCCAAAGTCCAATGAGCACCTTTAGGCTTTACAGGGGTGCTTACAATTTAGCACCCCCCAAAATGCCAGGACAGTAAACACACCCCACAAATGACCCCATTTTGGAAAGTAGACACGTCAAGGTATTCAGAGAGGGGCCTAGTGAGTCTGTGGCAGATTTCAGTTTTTTTTTGTCGCAAGTTAGCAGAAATGGAAACTTTTTCTTTTGTCTCAAAGTGTCATTTTCCGCTAACTGTTGACAAAAAATAAAATCTTCTATGAACTCACCATGCCTCTCAGTGAATACTTTGGGATGTCTTCTTTCCAAAATGGTGTGAACCAGAGGCGCCAAAAAGAGTAAAAACATGACAAATTAAAATTGGGGGGAGACCTTGGTCACGACTCACCACCCATAGAAACCAAGAACCAGCATAAGACTCGATGTTCAGTAAGAACAATAACAATTTATTGGTACTCCCAGGTGCTTACGCGTTTCACGGGATTATCCCGCTTCCTCAGGCAATCAAACAGGAGTACAAGCACATAGGGGTCTGGTATGCACCTCAGCGCTGACCCCTATGTGCTTGTACTCCTGTTTAAAGTGTAGAGAAACCGAGAGCCCAATATAGTGTAGTATGTTAAGCATAAATGAAGTAAAGGTTATCGTGAGAAAATTATACTCACAAACATGGGTTACCACACAGGCAACCACTGTATAGGCAGGTGAGGAGATTAGACCTGTCCTCACTCAGGGATAAGAAGTCGCTCTCTGTAGATGCGAAAGGGGGTAGATCACCCCTCCACCAGGGGTGGACACGGTATAGCAGTAGGAGAACAGAGGCGCCAGCAGGATAAAAATGGATAAAAACTTTAAAATTTGCTGGGAGGAAGTAGTGAACTTACCTCCATAAAGCAGACACGAAAGACTGTCTGAATAGTAGTCACATTTATTAATTAGTACCCCAAAACAGTGCAACGCGTTTCGCAGGCCCAGCCCGCTTCATCAGGCAATAAAAATGGGGACAAGACAGAATTTCAGCAATAGCAGGTGTAGCGCCTCTGTAGCGCCTCTGAGGCGCTACACCTGCTATTGCTGAAATTCTGTCTTGTCCCCATTTTTATTGCCTGATGAAGTGGGCTGGGCCTGCGAAACGCGTTGCACTGTTTTGGGGTACTAATTAATAAATGTGACTACTATTCAGACAGTCTTTCGTGTCTGCTTTATGGAGGTAAGTCCACCACTTCCTCCCAGCAAATTTTAAAGTTTTTATCCACTTTTATCCTGCTGGAGCCTCTGTTCTCCTACTGTTGTACTCCTGTTTGATTGCCTGAGGAAGCGGGATAATCCCGTGAAACGCGTAAGCACCTGGGAGTACCAATAAATTGTTATTGTTCTTACTGAACATCGAGTCTTATGCTGGTTCTTGGTTTCTATGGGTGGTGAGTCGTGACCAAGGTCTCCCCCTAATTTTAATTTGTCATGTTTTTACTCTTTTTGGCGCCTCTGGTTCGCACCCTCATTACAAAGTGATCCACCTACGGTGGCAAGGATTCTTCCTGTTTTTCCTTCTACAGAGAGCGACATCTTATACCTGAGTGGGGTCAGGTTCTAATTCTCCCCACTGGCATATGGAGTGGTTGCCTAGGGGCAACCCATGTTTGTGAGTATAACTATTTTTATTAACTTTTTTTAATTATCTGAAGTTACCGCACCATTTGGGCTCTCGGTCTTTTTGTTTTTGTTTTTGAAGTCTTTTCAAAATGGGGTCATTTGGTGGGTATTTATACTATCCTGGAATTTTAGCACCTCATGAAACATGACAGGTGCTCAGAAAAGTCGAAGATGCTTTAAAATGGGAAAATCCACTTTTTGCACCATAGTTTGTTAACGCTATAACTTTTACCCAAACCAATAAATAAACACTGAATGGTTTTTTTTAATCAAAGACATGTAGCACAATAAATTTGGAAAAAATGTATACAGACATTTTACTTTGACAAATTTTATCACAGAAAGTTAAAAAAAAATTATTTTTTTGACAAAATTCAAGTCTTTTTTGATGAATATAATAAAAACTAAAACTCGCAGCAGCAATCAAATAGCACAAAAAGAAAGCTGTATTAGTGACATGAAAAGGAGGGAAAATTCATTTAGATAGTAGGTTGTATGACCGAGCAATAAACCGTTAAATCTGCAGTGGTCTGAATTGATAAAAAAGGCTCTGGTCCTTAAAGGGAAGGTTCAGGGTGGCTCTTAAAAAAATAAAAATGCCCATCCACTTACCTGGGGCTTCCTCCAGCCGTGGGCAGCCAGGACGTGCCCTCGGCGCCGCTCCGCAGGCTCCCGGTCTCCTCCGGTGGCCGACCCGACCTGGCCAGGCCGGCTGCCAGGTCGGGCTCTTCTGCGTTTCAAAATGCGCCTCACGGGGGCGTGCTGACGCAGAACTACTGCGACTGCGCAGTACAGCCCGGAGGACGTCCGATGACGTCAGCGCGCCCCCGTGAGGCGCATTTTGAAACGCAGAAGAGCCCGACCTGGCAGCCGGCCTGGCCAGGTCGGGTCGGCCACCGGAGGGGATCGGGAGCCTGCGGAGCGGCGCCGAGGGCACGTCCTGGCTGCCCACGACTGGAGGAAGCCCCAGGTAAGTGGGTGGGCATTTTTATTTTTTTAAGAGCCACCCTGAACCTTCCCTTTAAGGGGTAGAAAGACTGTGGTCCTTAAGTGGTTAATGGCAAATCCCCCCAAACTGCTAGATCATGTCATTTGGGTGCGGGGATATGTAACTGGGTGCCCAGTGGGTGAGTTGGTTGCCCTATGTGGATTCAGAACCACCGAATGGCTAGGACATAGGAAGTAAATGGTTGCAGTGGATCAAAGACAATCGGCTAAAACTATCGCTCGTTTGGCAGTCGGAATTAGTGTTAGGAGTTTGGGGGGGGGGGGGGGGGGGGGGGTGATTTAGGGTCTAGAGGTTTATGGTTTTTGGTATAGAAGAATTTGGTCTAAAGAAAAGCTCAGACTTTAATCTCACCAAACACCTACATTGTAAAGTATTAGACTGCCAACTACGAGTCTGGCATTTATCCAACACCAGTTCTTGACCCCTCTTGACTGAGCGGGATTCTGCTCTAAAATCTAGTAGAAAGCCTTCTAAGAAGGATGGAGGACACTACAGCAGATAGGTGGAACCAGCTTAATTCTTAATAGTTCTGATATCAAAGGTTCAAAACAGTGAGTGCATTTCTCTGTTTTCCTTCTGTCCTGTGCTAGAGTTAAAGTCCACTTTAACCTCCCTGGCAGTATGATAAATGCGGCTGCGCAGCCGCGGGAGGTTTTTTTTCACTTTATTTATTTTTTTTTAGCATCTAGCTAGCCTAGCGCTAGCTACATGCTTCCCCCCCTCCCTGCGGCGTCCCCCCGTATTTACCGATCCCCGCCGGCGCCGCTTGCCCATAAGGAAATCCCGTTCTGAACGGGATTTCCTTGAAGGCTTCCCCCGTCGCTATGGCGACGAACTGAGTGACGTCACAGGGAATCCCGATCCACCCCATAGCGCAGCCTGGCGGCGATTGGCCAGGCTGCGCAAGGGGTGTGCGGGGGGGGGGGCCCTGTATCGCGGCGGATATCGGCGCATCGGCGGCGGCGATCGCAACAAACACGCAGCTAGCAAAGTGCTAGCTGCGTGTTTGAAAAAAAAAATTATGCAAATCGGCCCAGCAGGGCCTGAGGAATCCTCCACGGCGGCTTACCCAGTGTCCAGCACGGGGTTACCGCTAAGGAGGTTAAAGCGGAATATAACCCAGCATTTTATCTTTGCTCTAAAACATTGTTTACAGCATATTAAATGCAACCAGCATTTTTTTTTACTAGACCAGCATTCGAAGGGTTACACACAGAGCTTGAAAGTTCAGTGCAGTGAAATATGGACGCATCCGAACTTTAGATAATGTTATCTTGCGTTTACTTATATGTATCAAGTGAGGAATGTGACATTCTCTGACTCTGCAGAATCAGCTGGAGACAGAGAGAGAGACACTGAAAGCATGTTGTCAGAATTCTAGCGGTTTTATTTATGCAGGAAAAGCTGTCATATGTGTATGTTTTACATTTTAATGTTCTATGCAAAATTTCAATGTGAACTGTAAAGTTAGGTTACTTCTTTAATATATTGTTCTATGACATCTCAGCATTTTCCAGGCTGTGAGGCCTATAAGATTATTCTAGTCACAAAAAGCCAGAACATTCTTGTTTATGTTAGTGCGTGGCCTTGACATTTAAAGAGGCTTCTGTGTGAAGACAGAGAAGCAAGTTAAACTCACATTACTGCAGTAATTATATATGCACATTTTCTTAATTCTTACACATAGATATTATTAATCTAAATATGAATAATCAATACAGTCCTTCTAAAGAAAGAAATAGTTATTGTTGAACCCTAAAGAAAAGAATGTATTACTTTGAATTACCGTACATGTAAACTGGATTCTGCAGTGAAAGTTTCAAAATACATTAGCTGTTTTCCACAAAGTTGTTTAGACTATAATTGTTCTTTGAAATGTCAATAATAAGTTCCAAGGTTTTTGTGTTGTCCCGTACTTAGGACAAATGATGCCATCTGGCGGTTTCATAGTCTTATAAATAATATTAATATTGCTTGTTATTTATGATGAGATAGTGACATCTTGCGGAGAAGATATTCTATTTCTTTTTAGAAAGACAAATATATGGAAAATGATTTTATTTTATTAAGATTTAATATGCAATTATTTCTTATATGATTAATTGTTTTAAAGCGGAATATAACCCTGCATTTCAACTTTGCTCTAAAACATTATTTACAGCATATTATATGCAAAAAACATTTTTTTTTTTACTAGACCAGCATTGGAAGGGTTAAACACAGAGGTTTAAAATTCCGTGGAGAGATATGCAGAAGTTCAGATTGTTACATTCTATTTAGTTATATGTATTTATTGAGAAATGTTACACACCCTTTGGCTGTCCTCCAACTCCTTCTCAGTCAGAGAGATGAGTCACATTCAACACTTGGATACATTTATGTAAACAAAATGTATCTATGTCAGCTTCGGATGCGTCTGCAGAAATCTCCAGGAACTTTAAAGCACTGTGTAACCCTTCCAATGCTGGTCTAGTAAAAAAAAAAATGCTGGTTGCATATAATATACTGTAAATAATGTTTTAGAGCAAAGTTGAAATGCAGGGTTATATTCCGCTTTAAGAAGAATTATATAATAAGCTTTATATTTAAATAAGTATATTAGAAGCCCTGTATGTTTCAATAAGCCTTAAATTGCTGAAGACTCTTACAGATCTGTGTACAGTGTCATAGGGTCAACCTGACCTGGGAAAGTACAGACACATTCCAAAACTAATTAGCAGAAGGGGATATTATCAGAAATGCTTCATGATTGACATTGTTTAGTCTCAATGTTTGGGGCAAACCAGCAGACAAGATGGCTGGTGACGTCCATTTTTAATTAACTGCGTCAGAAATGACCTGATCAGAATTTGTAAGCACTCCAAATGACATTAATTCCCACAAGTTAAGGTAATTAAGGAATTTATAAACAATAATATTATGATTAAGGTATTCAAAACAAAAAAGTGTTATGGGTATTTTAAATGTCAAAGATAGCGAGTTGACGCACTAAGTTTTAGCCAATTAGAACCTGGGGTTCAGGGAAATTCCAGATTAGGCAGCCATATTGCCTCCTATCTCTATAAAAGTAGGGGCTGTAAGCTCATAGTTTGCAGAAGCCCAACAATCTCCTGAGAAGACACATGAGGCAGAAGCTACCTTCCCACAAGTGGTTCTAAATGCTGAAGAGATGACAGAGAAGGGGTAATATGCTTAATATTCTGGTGATTTACTTTATTAATTTTTCAGCATTAAGTTGTTGTTTTTTTTTAGAAGCAATTTTTTATGCTATTTCTTTAAGAAGATTACTACAAGTTTTACACAGCTACTAGATACACAGCTATTGATACAGATGAGACTACTTTTGATCTTATTCTACATAACACAACCGTTATATTACTTTTTGAATGTACTTAGAAGATTGATGATCGCTTGGCTATAAATCCTTGATGAGTTGGAATACTGTTAGAAGGAAACACTACCCCCCCTGCCGCCGCAGCTGTCAAACTGATCACTACGATCCGACGGTGATCGTAGTGATCATGTGATCAGCAGCCATACGCAATGGCTGCTGATCACTCGGGGGAGATGTCGGCTGTCATATGACAGCTTAATCTCCCCCTCCAGGTGCGCACGATCGCGTCGGGAGCGGAAACTGCAGGCCGGCGTAGATCCTACGCCGCATCAGGCTAGAACAGCATGGTCGGAAAAAAAAAGTTGAACTTACCCAGGGCTTCTAATGGTCCCCCGCAGACATCCTGTGCCCGCGCAGCCACTCACTGAGGCTCAGGCCCCGCCTCCGTTTCACTTCTGGAGCAGTGGTTTTCAGACTTTAAAGTCTGAAATTCCAGAAGTGAACTGGAGGCAGGACCGGAGCATTGGTGAGTGGCTGCGCGGGCACAGGATGTCTGCCGGGGACCATTAGAAGCCCCCCCCCCCCCCCCCCACACACAGTAACTACTTCTCCCCAAAGGGGTTTTTACCCTAACGGACAAGAGCGATTTTCACCTTTCAGTGCTCATCCCTTTCATTTACCAATAACTTAATCACTACTAATCACAATGAAATGATCTATATCTTAAAGATCTTATCTTTAGGCTTTTTGGAATTGATATTTGTTTTCAGTAATTACTTTATTTCCTATGCATTTTAAATGTAAAAACAAGGGGAAAATGAAAAAATACACTAATTCTCCAATTTCATCCCCTATAGTTTTTATATAAACACTGCTACTGTTCATAAAACCCACAGATTTTATCTGCCTATTTTTCCCAGTTATCACAAGATTTTAATTATGCCCCTGGTACAAAGTATGGTGACAATTTATTATGTGTATTTTTTTTTATTTTTTTTTACTAATCTCACGCGTACAGTGGCAGCAGCGCTGTTTGACTTATAAAAACATCCTGGAGCCGTTAAGAGGCTCTAGCAGGCTCTGCTTGTCATTAAGTGGTTAAACAAGTGTGAACCGACCCTATAGCATAAAGCTCAGCATGGCAGCCATGCAACTGGCAAGGTTTATAGGGAAATGAAGATGGCAGCCTGCATATTCCTCTCACTTCAAGTTCCCTTTAAACTAAGAAAGTTGGGGAAAGCACATACAGTACCATGACAAGCTGTAATTACTTCACATTCAGTTTTACAACTAGCACCACAAATGACAGTCAGGTCTATACTGCTGGATCTTTATTGCATCTGTAACGACACACTAGAGAGCAGACAGCGACCTCATATTTTTACAGCTTTACAGTTAGTTGTCTATATTCTGTAGAGCAGGCAGAAGACAATTTCAGAAGTTTACAAGCTGAAAGCACAAAATATGAGCAGAAATGAGTGGGAAATAAATTCTCCTTACCTCTTTAGGCAGGCTGGATATGGCAATAGTTCCATCCTTGTTATACTTAATGGGAGCTCCCCCTTGCTGGATCAATGTGCCGTAACCCGTGGGCGTGAAGAACGCGGGAATACCTGCGCCACCCGCTCTCACGCGCTCCGCCAGCGTTCCCTGGAGGGGAAGGAGCACAGTATCTCAGTCAAACATTTATTTTCTGTAATTGGAACAGTCTTTTACTAGCGGCATGAAAAAAAGGCAATAGGCAGCTACAAAGTTCTGTCTGTATCTATAAAACCAGAAGAAAGGAAGAAGGGAGGCCAGTAAAGAGGAACTGTACTGAAAATAACAGAATGAATACAATTACTTATTCTTTTAGCAAGAAGTTTTAGTTTTATTCTTTTAGTTCATTTGCAAAGGCAGCCATCCATACACTGGTCGATTGCCACCAGATCGACCAACAGATCGATCCCTCTCTGATCGAATCTGATTATAGAGAGATCTATTGGCTGCCCATACACTGCACACAGATTTTGAATCGATTTCACCCTGAAATCGATTCACAACCTGTGGAACTGCCGCTGCCGCCTGCCTCTCCGCCCCTGCTCCTCCCACCAGCAGCAATTACCTGTCCGCTGGTGCCTGAAATCCCTGGGGCCGTGCTGACACTTGCTCCGGCTGGCCTTCTTCATCTTCACTTCACTTCCTGTCCCATCCTGTGAAAAGGGGATGTTCAAACAGTAGAGCACCCTCTACTGTTTGAACTTCTGCTGGTTATAGGATGGGACAGGAAGTGAAGTGAAGTGAAGATGAAGGCCAGCCGGAGAAAGGGACACCATGGACCCGGGGACTTGCGCCGGCGGAACAGATGAGATGTCACCGAATCGAAAGACACAATCCCCGACCCGCCGCTGTTCCAGCGAAATTTTCTGCCTGAATAGATCAATTTCGGATGGAAATCGGTCGATCGGTCTGCATTTGCATAATCAATTTCACAGCAGATTCGATCACAGTGATCGAACCTGCTGTCTATCGGTGGGAAATCGAGTAAATGTATGGGCAGGAAAAACATCAAGAATTGGGTGGCCAACGTTTTAGAAGTAGCACCACTCTTAAAATAAACTCTCAAATTAACAAGCTGACACATCATTGCATTCCAGCGGTTCTGGAGGTGTGATTAGCTTCTAAGAGTAACAATGGTTAATTTGAATATATTCAGCAGTGATGCACTGGGAGACATCTCAAGCTCACTCCAACCTGAATTATCGCAAATTATTTCTGTTTTAAGAAAGCAAACTTTTGTTTTTCTTAAAATAAAGAGGAGAGATGTTGGTACCATAGACAACTATAGACAACATACAGAAACCTCCATCTCTTCATGAGCTTGAACAAAAAACTTTAAGTTTAAGTTTTTTTGTACAAGCACATGAAGAGATGGAGGTTTCTGTATGTTGTCTATAAATGTATGGGCACCTTAAATTATTTAGTGTTAGCCCATTGCAAAATCTTTCCTCTCCATGATTTACATCCTGAAACTTATCACAGGTAGCGACAGCTTTAGTCCTTTGACAAAGGCCTGTGTGCCGAAACGTTGTGCTTTTTGTGGCTATGTAGGAGCTAGTCTACTTTAGGGGACCCACCGTAAATCCCCATAGAGAATTGGAGCTGTGCTGAAAACGGAACGAATTTCCGCTTTCAGCTCTTTTAAACCCACACAAGCCATATATCTATGGAAAGGTTAGAATCTGCTCTAACGAATGATGCTACTTTCGGTGAGCAAAAGGTGAAACTCACCATGTAGGAAGTGCCGAACGGCCGCGATCGCGGCTCCGTCGGCCATCTTACTTCTGTGCTGCTCATATTTTTCTTCCTCCTCATTGGAGGGATTGTTAGCTGGGGGCGTGCCAAAAACTGCTCTCCCTTCTCCCCGGACAAGACTCAAACCCAGAACTAGCTACTGACTGTACGGACGTTTTTTGTTTTTTTTTATCTGGCACGCCCCCAGCTAACAATCCCTCCAAAGAGGAAGGAGAAAAATATGAGCAGCACAGATGTAAGATGGTCAACGGAGCCGCGGTTGCGGCCGTTCGGCGCCTCGTTCACGGTGAGTTTCAGTTTTTTCTCACCGAAAGTGGCATAATTCGTTAGAGCAGATTCTGAGCTTTCCATACATATACAACTTGTGGGGGTTTAAAAAAGATGATAGCGGAAATTCGTTCCGTTTTCAGCACAGCTCCAATTCTCTATGGGGATTTACGGTGGGTCCCCTAAAGTAGACTAGCTCCGCTATGTTACCACTAATATATTAAGCTAATATTGCAAAATGCAGGTGGAGACCCAGTTTTTTCTACTCTTAGCTGACTGTCCACCCCTGTGGGATCCTGGTGGATGCCGGTTGACTCCCTGGTGCTACGGCTGTCAGCGGTTGGAGCTCTGGGGCAATGCATTTTCGTGGACATCTTTAGTCCAGCCAGGTAATCTGTATGGAATGGTGACATTTATCACCATGTGATAAATGTCAGAATGTAAATCAGGGAGAGGAAAGCTTTTACAATGGGCAAACACTGACTAAATCATTTATACATAATTATTGTAAAAATGAAGCCCTTTTTTATTACATTATTTTCACTAAAGTTCCTCTTTAAAGGAATGATCAGCCAAATTAAACAAAATCCGCTTTACTCCCCTGGGGCGTTCTCCAGCCCCTTGCAGCCGACTGTCCCATGCTGACAGCTCCGCTCTCCGCTGCCGGGTCCCTGCACGCTGCAGAGGACAACCTCAAGGTCGTCCTTACTGCGCCTGCGTGAAGCACCGCTGTCAATCATGGCCATGTTGTCCGCTGCATACTGTGCAGGCTTCTTCCTCCCCTCCGTGCGTGCACATCAATATGACGTGCGGCAGAGGGAGGGGGAAGAAACCAGGAAGCCTGCGCATGCGCAGAGAAGTCCCCCAGTCTTCCTCTTCCGGGTCACAGCACGACTTTGTCAGAGTCGCCGATTGCAATGTAATTTATAATAGCCAGCCCGGGAGCAGGAGCACTTTGATAAGGGACCGGTGAGTGTATACTCTTTACCAAATAGACGTGCGTATGTTTATATGCATACCCACAGCGTGTGCTCGGGGTCCCTTTAAAAAGGTGCAATTTCCTTCTAAAACAGGAGGAGATAAGAAGGATTCTCAGAATTTGTGCAGTCTGTGAGAGAATCCTCTGAGTGAGGTAAGATGTAACATGACAGCTTTCACACAGAAAAAGGAGACCAACAAAAGTATTTAATGGGAAAATGGCAGCAGTCAGAACAATTCTTAGGATAGGATGGACTGAATGATATCAATCAGTACGGATACCCTTGCTTTCATAAGAAAAAAAAATTCTCACACTACAGCTGCTGTTTGGGCTTTGTACAGTGGCTTGCAAAAGTATTCGGCCCCCTTGAAGTTTTCCACATTTTGTCATATTACTGCCACGAACGTGAATCAATTTTATTGGAATTCCCCATGAAAGACCAATACAAAGTGGTGTACACGTGAGAAGTGGAACGAAGATCATACATGATTCCATTTTTTACAAATCAATAACTGCAAAGTGTGGTGTGCGTAATTATTCAGCTCCCTTTGGTCTGAGTGCAGTCAGTTGCCCATAGACATTGCCTGATGAGTGCTAATGACTAAATAGAGTGCACCTGTAATATAATGTCAAAACAAATACAGCTGCTCTGTGATGACCTCAGAGGTTGTCTAAGAGAATATTGGGAGCAACAACACCATGAAGTCCAAAGAACACACCAGACAGGTCAGGGATAAAGTTTTTGAGAAATTTAAAGCAGGCTTAGGCTACAAAAAGATTTCCAAACCCTTGAACATCCCACGGAGCACTGTTCAAGCAATCATTCAGAAATGGAAGGAGTATGGCACAACTGTAAACCTACCAAGACAAGCCGTGTACCTAAACTGACAGGCCGAACAAGGAGAGCCCTGATCAGAAATGCAGTCAAGAGGCCCATGGTGACTCTGGACGAACTGCAGAGATCTACAGATCAGGTGGGGCAATCTGTCCATAGGACAACTATTAGTCGTGCACTGCACAAAGTTGGCCTTTATGGAAGAGTGGCAAGAAAAAAGCAATTGTTAACAGAAAAGCATAAGAAGTCCCATTTGCAGTTTGCCACAAGCCATGTGGGGGGGACAGCAACCATGTGGAAGAAGGTGCTTTGGTCAGATGAGACAAAAACAGAACTTTTTAGCCAAAATGCAAAACGCTATGTGTGGTGGAAAACTAACACTGCACATCACTCTGAACATACCATCCCTACTGTCAAATATGGTGGTGGCAGCATCATGATCTGGGGGTGATTCTCTTCAGCAGGGACAGGGAAGCTGGTCAGAGTTGATGGGAAGATGGATGGAGCCAAATACAGGGCAATCTTGGAAGAAAACCTCTTTGACTCTGCAAAAGACTTGAGACTGGGGCGGAGGTTCACCTTCCAGCAGGACAATGACCCTAAACATAAAGCCAGGGCAACAATGGAATGGTTTAAAACAAACCATATTCATGTTTTAGAATGGCCCAGTCAAAGTCCAGATCTAAATCCAATCAAAAATTTGTGGCAAGATCTGAAAACTGCTGTTCATCTAATCTGACTGAGCTGGAGCTGTTTTGCAAAGAAGAATGGGCAAGGATTTCAGTCTCTAGGGGCCTGATTCACAAAGCGGTGCAAACTGTTTGCACGCCAGTGAAAAGTCCTTTATCACGCCTAAACTCAGTTTAGGCGTGATAAGAAGAAACTCGCGCAAAATTTCCGCGCGCAAAACTATGCGTGCGTAATCAATCCCTATGGGTTTTGCGTGCGATCAGAAGCACAAAGCTTTTTAGGCGTGATAACTGGGTTATCACCGCTTTGTGAATCAGGCCCTAGATGTGCAAAGCTGATAGAGACATACCCTAAAAGACTGGCATCTGTAATTACAGCAAAAGGTGGTCCTACAAAGTATTGACTCAGGGGGCTGAATAATTACGCACACCCCACTTTGCAGTTATTGATTTGTAAAAAATGTTTGGAATGATGTATGATTTTCGTTCCACTTCTCACGTGTACACCACTTTGTATTGGTCTTTCACGTGGAATTCCAATAAAATTGATTCATGTTTGTGGCAGTAATATGACAAAATGTGGAAAACCTCAAGGGGGCTGAATACTATTGCAAGCCACTGTAAGGAAGAGATGTGATTGACAACTGTGAAAGAGAACTTTAATTCAGTCATGTGAGAAATAAAACACCACATACAGCACAAGCTGACAGTTCATTCCTTAGTGTGACAGCCTTGCATGAGTCTTAGGCCACATACACACATCAGACCATAGTCTTTTGAAAATGAAAGATCACAGACCAATCTTACCACCCTTCATGTAGTATGAGAGCCATACTCTACACAGTCTTTTCTATGGAGCTGAACTCCACATCAGGAAAAAATATTTGCAAGATGCTGCACACACAGATGCTGTACAGACACAAAAGATCAGTATCTGCAAAAGATCTGTTCCTGCCAAAAATCCATTCCTGCAAATTGCAATGATAGTCTATGAGATCTGCAGATCATCATGCACACATGATTTAACTGACATTCATCTGCAGATCAGATCCACCAGGATGGATTTTCAGATCTGCGGATGATTGCTTGATCTGCAGATGAATGTCAGTTAAATCATGTGTGTATGATGATCTGCAGATCTCATAGACTATCATTGCAATTTGCAGGAATGGATTTTTGGCAGGAACAGATCTTTTGCAGATACTGATCTTTTGTGTCTGTACAGCATCTGTGTGTGCAGCATCTTGCAAAGATTTTTTTCTGATGTGGAGTTCAGCTCCATAGAAAAGACTGTGTAGAGTATGGCTCTCATACTACATGAAGGGTGGTAAGATTGGTCTGTGATCTTTCATTTTCCAAAGACTATAGTCTGATGTGTGTATGAGCCTTTAGAAGTGATATCATCCACTCCTTATTTCTACTACAGATTAGCACTGGTTTTGCACTGTTCTAACTCTACATTTCTTGAAATGTATGCAAAACTAGTGCAAAAGTCTTCTTATTTTGCAAGTTAAGAATTTACTCCCAGAACTCATGCAGATTACAATTGGGATTAAATAGGGATGAAATAGGAAGAAAAAAAAAGACTGTCGTAATTGCTTTGCTAAATGTGGCCCACAGATAGGAAACTGTCAGGACCATGGCCATGACATCACACTGTGGGAGGGATTTCACCACAGTGTCAGCCATACAGACCCCCCCCCCCCCCCCCCCACCTGGTGATCTGTTTGAGAAAAGGTAAAGATTTCTGGTGGGAAAGGGGGTATCAGCTACTGATTGTGATGAAGTTCAATTCTCAGCGCGGTCCCGCCCATGACACTGAGTGAAACATTTGCGTCAGGCGGCATGGGTGCTGGAGCGGCATCTCGCCCGCCTCACTCCCTGCAGCCGCGGCTTGTCTCAGCTTCTTGGCGGCTGCTTCCTCTATAACAGTCCCTGGCTCCTTGCTACACAGACCTAAGATCAGAGCAACCTGCTGCGCCGCTGTGACAGGAGATTGGCTTGCCTATCAGTGTTTACTTCCTGTATATGTGCGCTGCTACGGAGGCCGCTCTCCTGCAACAGCGGCGCAGCAGGTCGCTCTGATCTGAGGTCTGTGTAGCGGCGGCATGCAATGGGCTGGGGACTGTTATAGAGGAAGCAGTCGCCGAGAAGCTAAGACGATCGGCGGGGCAGGGAGGGAGAGGGGGACTACCTATAGTGGGGCAACTAAACTGGCTACCTATACTGGGCTTGGGGACAACTAAACTGGCTACCTATACTGGGCCTGGGGCAACTAAACTGGCTACCTTTACTGGGCTTGGGAGCAACTATACTGGCTACCTATACTGGGCCTGAGGGCAACCAAACTGGCTACCTTTAATGGGCTTGGGGGCAACTATACTGGCTACCTATAATGGACCTGGGGCAACTATACTGGCTACCTATAATGGACCTGGGGCAACTATACTGGCTACCTATACTGGGCCTGGGGGCAACTACACTGGCTACCTATACTGGGCCTGCGGGCAACTATCCTGGCTACCTATACTAGGCCTGGGGGCAACTACACTGGCTACCTATACTGGGCCTGGGGGCAACTACACTAGCTACCTATACTGGGCCTGGGGGCCACTATACTGGCTACCTATAATAGACCTGGGGCAACTATACTGGCTACCTATACTGGGCCTGGGGGCAACTACACTGGCTACCTATACTGGGCCTGTGGGCAACTATACTGGCTACCTATACTGGGCCTGGGGGCAACTACACTGGCTACCTATACTCGGCCTGGGGGCAACTACACTGGCTACCTATACTGGGCCTGGGGGCAACTATACTGGCTACCTATACTGGGCCTGGGGGCAACTATACTGGCTACCTATACTGGGCCTGGGGGCAACTATACTGGCTACCTATACTGGGCCTGGGGGAAACTATACTGGTTACCAGGTGGCTGGATAGTGTAATGGTTAAGGGCTCTGCCTCTGGCACAGGAGACCTGGGTTCGAATCTCAGCTCTGCCTGTTCAGTAAGCCAGCACCTATTCAGTAGGAGACCTTGGGCAAGACTCCCTAACACTGCTACTGCCTAAGAGCGCGTCCTAGTGGCTGCAGCTCTGGCGCTTTAAGTCCGCCAGGAGAAAGGCGCGGTATAAAGGTTCTGTGTTTGTTTGTTTGTTTTACCTATACAGTGGCTTGCAAAAGTATTCGGCCCCCTTGAAGTTTTCCACATTTTGTCATATTACTGCCACAAACATGAATCAATTTTATTGGAATTCCACATGAAAGACCAACACAAAGTGGTGTACACATGAGAAGTGGAACGAAAATCATACATGATTCCAAACATTTTTTACAAATCAATAACTGCAAAGTGGTGTGTGCATAATTATTCGGCCCCCTTTGATCTGAGTGCAGTCAGTTGCCTATAGACATTGCCTGAGGAGTGCTAATGACTAAATAGAGTGCACCTGTGTGTAATCTAATGTCAGTACAAATACAGCTGCTCTGTGAGGGCCTCAGAGGTTGTCTAAGAGAATATTGGGAGCAACAACACCGTGAAGTCCAAAGGACACACAAGACAGGTCAAGGATCAAGTTATTGAGAAATTTAAAGCAGGCTTAGGCTACAAAAAGATTTCCAAAGCCTTGAACATCCCACGGAGCACTGTTCAAGCGATCATTCAGAAATGGAAGGAGTATGGCACAACTGTAAACCTACCAAGACAGGGCCATCCACCTAAACTCACAGGCTGAACAAGGAGAGCGCTGATCAGAAATGCAGTCAAGAGGCCCATGGTGACTCTGGACGAGCTGCAGAGATCTACAGCTCAGGTGGTAGACTCTGTCCATAGGACAACTATTAGTCGTGCACTGCACAAAGTTGGCCTTTATCGAAGAATGGCAAAAAGAAAGGCATTGTTAACAGAAAGAATAAGAAGTCCCATTTCCAGTTTGCCACAAGCCATGTGGGGGACACAGCAACCATGTGGAAGAAGGTGTTCTGGTCAGATGAGACCAAAATGGAACTTTTTGGCCAAAATGCAAAACGCTATGTGTGGCAGAAAACTAACACTGCACATCACTCTGAACACACCATCCCCACTGTCAAATATGGTGGTGGCAGCATCATGTTCGGGGGGTGCATCTCTTCAGCAGGGTCAGGGAAGCTGGTCAGTTGATGGAAAGATGGATGGAGCCAAATACAGGGCAAACTTGGAAGAAAACCTCTTGGAGACTGCAAAAGACTTAAAACTGGGGCAGAGGTTCACCTTCCAGCAGGACAATGACCCTAAACATAAAGCCAGGGCAACAATGGAATGGGTTAAAACAAAACATATCTATGTGTTAGAATGGCCCAGTCAAAGTCCAGATCTAAATCCAATCGAGAATCTGTGGCAAGATCTGAAAACTGCTGTTCACAAACGCTGTCCATCTAATCTGACTGAGCTGGAGTTGTTTTGCAAAGAAGAATGGGCAAGGATTTCTGTCTCTAGATGTGCAAAGCTGGTAGAGACATACCCTAAAAGACTGGCAGCTGTAATTGCAGCAAAAGGTGATTCTACAAAGTATTGACTCAGGGGGGGGGGGGGGGCGAATAATTACGCACACCCCACTTTTCAGTTATTTATTTGTAAAAAATGTTTGGAATGATGTATGATTTTCGTTCCACTTCTCACATGTACACCACTTTGTATTGGTCTTTCACGTGGAATTCCAATAAAATTGATTCATGTTTTTGGCAGTAATGTGACAAAATGTGGAAAACTTCAAGGGGGCCGAATACTTTTGCAACCCACTGTATACTACCTACTGGGGGCACCTACCTGGCTAACCTACACTGGGGGCAACAACACTGACTGCCTTAGGTGTCGGCATAGTGAGAAGGCGGGCATTCCAGTATATAACCAAGCTTCTGATATTAAGGGGGTATTCGGTCTCGAGAAAGCCCTGATTTGGGGCGAAACGGCCGTCGACTATCCTCCGCACCTCTGTTTTTCATTGTGTGCCTGATAAGTATCATCTTGTTTGTATTTATATAGCTGCACGGAAATATTTTACTGAAGATCATTAAAAGCTGTGTTTTATATGTTAAGGTGTGCTGCTCCTGGAGCTTTCTTTCTAATACCTATGCTTGAAACACTGACTGCCTTTACTGGGGGCAACTATATTGGCCGACCTATACAGGGGGCACCTATACCTGGCTACCCACCTATCTTTACAGAGGGTATTTGTTTTTTCTTTTCTTTGGTTGCACCGCAGCTATAGCAAATTGTCGAGAGCTGTGCGATCATTGCTGTGCGGGGTTGGAGGGCATCCTCACAAGTTTGCCTCAGGCAGCAAATAGTCTAGAACCAGTCCTGTCAATCCTGGGTTAAAGTTCCTCTACTTACGCTACTTCCATTAGCAGGTGAGGGAGTGAAAAACAACATGTGATAATGGACACTTTCCTCCATTTTTCCCTGGATACAAAGTAAAATGTCACAAGTACACTGCAGTGCTCTCAGTAAGGACTGCACTTCTGGAGCAGAGAGGGTAGTACATGGGGTGAGATACATTCTGGGAGGGCACATGGTCTTATGTCTCATTTTATAGGATGCTTTAGTCCTAAACGAATCCTATATAATAAAACCCTAATGTCTCTGCGTCCTGTGTCCCTGTGTGTTTTTGTACTGCGCATGTGCAGGGAGGGACGCAGAGACACTGAAGGGGAGGAAGGGGCGGGGGTGTGTGCAAGTGCGCATGTGCGGCGGACGGGAGCTGTGTGTGTGTGTGTGTGTGTGTGTAGGTGTGTGTGTGTGTGTGTGTGTGTGTGTGTGTGTGTGTGTGTGTGTGTGTGTGTGTGTGTGTGTGTGTGTGTGTGTGTGTGTGTGTGTAGAGGTGTGTAGGTGTGTGTGTGTGTGTGTGTGCATAGGCTCTGTACTGCACTGCACCTCCCCAGAATAGTATTTAAAGGGACTCCGAGCAGTGCAGAAACTATGGAAAGATGGATATCATTTTAAAGCTCTCTTTCTCCTCTTTCTGACAACACAGAAATCGTCGCCCTATGCCTTTTAGTTTTCTCTATTTTCGCGATCGAACTCACGGCCGTGGCAATTTCAATCGCGAAAATAGCGAAAACTAAAAGGCGTAGGGCGGCGGTTTATATATCATTGGAAAAAGGAGAAAGAGAGCTTTAAAATGATATGCATCTTCCCATAGTTTCTGCACTGCTCGGAGTCCCTTTAACGCTGCCAGGGATTTGAGCAGCAGCAGGGTAAGCAGTCATTCATCTCACCCTGTGCCCAGCTCACCCGCGGCATACTAATACGTACGCCACACCACTCGGCCGTAGCTTTGTGAAGGGTCTGGATAGAGCTCATGTCTGAAGCTGTTGCCCGGATGACAGATGCACAGTTGTCAAGGCTGACAGTTATCAGGCCTGTGTACACACCTTTGACCTCACTACATAAATAGTTGGACACAGGTTCACTCTCAGGCCCAAGTTCAACCTCTCAGATTTCCCATTGAACACAGTTTTCACAGTCAGCGCAGCTGTTCAGTTGGTCCTATGACCCAGAGATTCCTCAGGAAAGACACACTTCTCTCCATTCTCCATGTTTTATTTAACCCCTCAGGACAATGTCACCCAACGCTAAATGCAGCAGGCAGAATGGAGACATACATTCAGAGCTGTAAAGCTGAGGCACAGGTTCCTTCACAATGCCCTTGCCTTCAAGGTTGTCTATCCCATATGCTGCATTAGCATCTGTCATCTCTGAGGCCAAACCAGTTATTCCCTGAAGGAGGAAAGATGACATTTAGATGTCATTCTACAGAAGAAAGCTCTGCAAGACTTGGAGGAGAGAAATAAAACTACTTGTATTGCAATATCAGCTACAGTGAGGGAACAAAGAATTTGGCCTCCTGCTGATTTTTCTTGTTTGCCCTCTGACCGAAGAAATGGCCAGTCTATGGAGTGTATGCACTAAACTGCATTAAAGGACACCTAAAGTGAGAGGGATATGGAGGCTGCCATATTTATTTCCTTTTTAAAGTGGATCCAAGATGAACTTTTACTCATTGAATAATTGTGTTCCTTTCCTATTGTTTATAGGGCATTCCTCAAGCCACTTTTTTGTTTTTGTTTCAATACTCTAATTCCCTATAAGCTAAACAAGCCTCACCCACAATTTTTCAGAGAGCCTTGGCATTTTCAGACAGTAGCAAGGGCTCATGAGAGCTCAGTCTGGGCAGGAGGAGGGGGAGGTATTACTAGCCAGAGATTTCAGAGGGAGAAGGGAGGAGGGGGGATTAGGTTTTTTTCACAGGCTGAGTGCTGAAGATGCAGATAAGCTTGCCTGCGTGTAACGTTTACAAACAACATGACTGCTGTCATTGCATCACAGGAAGAAATAATCATCTTCTATTGAAGCGGTTTGCAGCTAGATTTGCTGTGTAAACTATCTAAACTTTAGATAAGATATACAGTGGGTTGCAAAAGTATTCGGCCCCCTTGAAGTTTTCCACATTTTGTCATATTACTGCCACAAACATGAATCAGTTTTATTGGAATTCCACATGAAAGACCAATACAAAGTGGTGTACACATGAGAAGTGGAATGAAAATCATACAGGATTCCAAACATTTTTTACAAATAAATAACCGCAAAGTGGTGTGTGCATAATTATTCGGCCCCCTTTGATCTGAGTGCGGTCAGTTGCCCATAGACATTGCCTGAGGAGTGCTAATGACTAAATAGAGTGCACCTGTGTGTAATCTAATGTCAGTACAAATACAGCTGCTCTGTGAGGGCCTCAGAGGTTGTCTAAGAGAATATTGGGAGCAACAACACTGTGAAGTCCAAAGAACACACAAGACAGGTCAGGGATCAAGTTATTGAGAAATTTAAAGCAGGCTTAGGCTACAAAAAGATTTTCAAAGCCTTGAACATCCCAAGGAGCACTGTTCAAGCGATCATTCAGAAATGGAAGGAGTATGGCACAACTGTAAACCTACCAAGACAAGGCCGTCCACCTAAACTCACAGGCCGAACAAGGAGAGCGATGATCAGAAATGCAGTCAAGAGGTCCATGGTGACTCTGGACGAGCTGCAGAGATCTACAGCTCAGGTGGGAGACTCTGTCCATAGGACAACTATTAATCATGCACTGTACAAAGTTGGCCTTTATGGAAGAGTGGCAAGAAGAAAGGCATTGTTAACAGAAAGCATAAGAAGTCCCGTTTGCAGTTTGCCACGAGCCATGTGGGGGACACAGCAAACGTGTGGAAGAAGGTGCTCTGGTCAGATGAGACCAAAATTGAACTTTTTGGCCAAAATGCAAAACGCTATGTGTGGCGGAAAACTAACACTGCACATCACTCTGAACACACCATCCCCACTGTCAAATATGGTGGTGGCAGCATCATACTCGGGGGTGCATCTCTTCAGCAAGGACAGGGAAGCTGGTCAGAGTTGATGGGAAGATGGATGGAGTTAAACACAGGGCAATCTTGGAAGAAAACCTCTTGGAGACTGTAAAAGACTTGAGACTGGGGCGGAGGTTCACCTTCCAGCAGGACAATGACCCTAAACATAAAGCCAGGGCAACAATGGAATGGTTTAAAACAAAACATATCTATGGCATGGTGCACACCAGAGGAGTTTTTCTGAGCGTTTTGGGTTTTTAAATCTGCTGCTAATGTTATCCTATGTGTCTGTGCACACTGGAGCAATGAGGTTTTGTAAAAAACACCACAGCATTACATTGGGAAGAGCTTTTGAAACCTCTAAAAGCTCTTCCCAATGCAATGCTATGTTTTTTTTTTGCAAAACCTCATTGCTCTAGTGTGCACAGACACATAGGATAACATTAGCAGCAGATTTAAAAACTCAAAACGCTCAGAAAAACTCCTCTGGTGTGCACCAGGCCTATGTGTTAGGCCTAGTGCACACCAGAGCGGTTCTGCTGCGGTTTGCGATCCGGTTGCGGGTGCGGATCCGCTAGGGTAATGTATTTCAATGGGCTGGTGCACACCAGAGCGGGAGGCGTTTTGCAGAAACGCATACTCCCAGGCTGTTGCAGATTTTGGATTGCGGATGCGTTTCTGCCTCAATGTTAAGTAAAGGAAAAACGCAAACCGCTCTGAAAAATGGCACTTCAGAGCGGTTTGCCAGGCGGTTTTTGTTACAGTAGCTGTTCAGTAACAGCTTTACTGTAACAATACATGAAATCTACTACACCAAAAAACGCTTCACAAAACCGCAAAATGCTAGCTGAAACGCTACAGAAAAATAACAAAAAGCGTTTCAAAATCTGCTAGCATTTTGCGGATCTGCTAGCGGTTTTTGGTGTGCACCAGGCCTTAGAATGGCCCAGTCAAAGTCCAGATCTAAATCCAATCGAGAATCTGTGGCAAGGTCTGAAAACTGCTGTTCACAAACGCTGTCCTTCTAATCTGACTGAGCTGGAGCTGTTTTGCAAAGAAGAATGGGCAAGGATTTCAGTCTCTAGATGTGCAAAGCTGGTAGAGAAATACCCTAAAAGACTGGCAGCTGTAATTGCAGCAAAAGGTGACTCAGGGGGCTGAATAATTACGCACACCCCACTTTGCAGTTATTTATTTGTAAAAAAATGTTTGGAATCATGTATTTTCGATCCCCTTCTCACGTGTACACCACTTTGTATTGGTCTTTCACATGGAATTCCAATAAAATTGATGCATGTTTGTGGCAGTAAAGTGACAAAATGTGGAAAACTTCAAGGGGGCCGAATACTTTTGCAACCCACTGTATAGACAAGTTACTTGTTATAATTAGTTTTTCATCTCGGATCCGCTTTTACAATAGCAGTTGCCTGGCAGTCCTCCTGATCTTTCATGCATCAGTATTGTCTGAATCCCACATGTGAAACAAGCATGTGGCAAATCCAGTTAAACTTCAGTCAGAGCACTTGATCTGTATATGCTTGTTCAGGGTCTATGACTAAAAGTATAACGGTGGCCACTAACTATCCAATTTGTAGCGAAAAATCGTTCCAGCGATCAGATAATTTCTGATCTGAAGGAAAATCGTTCACTACACCACCAACGAACCAATCTTTGCTGCCTATCACAACCAACAAGAAAATTCAAATTTTGGTTTGATAAAAATACAATCGATTTCTAATCGAAAAATCGTAATCGATTGTGCTCATCAACTGAGATTACTTACAACCAATCCGATCAGAATTTCTGATCACTCTAATTATTTTTTGCTAGAAATTCTACAGTTAGTGGCCACCTTTAGAAGCAAAGGATCAGAAGGACAGCCAGGCAATTTGCTTTGGTTAAAATAAATTTAAAAAATAAATTATTAAATAAATATGTCAGCCACCATATCCTGCTCACTTCACTAAACTTTGGGTTCATCTGAGCACAACTATTTCACCTAATTCTACTCTGGATCATTTAGATGTGCATTAAGCAAACTGCAGATGAGCCCGTCATGAGCTGTCTTGAGCAAGGGAGCTCTGCAATATTTCAGTCTTTCACAGTGTAGGGAGTTGCCAATTGCTTTCTTGGTGACTACACAGGGGCGTAGCAATAGGGGTTGCAGAGGTAGCGACCGCATCGGGGCCCTTGGGCCAGAGGGGCCCCGAAGGGCCCTCCCTCAACTACAGTATTAGCTCTCTATTGGTCCTGTGCTCATAATAATCACTTCTATAGGTACTTTGAATAGTGGCAATCATTAACAAACTGTTCCCCATCCCCTTCTTGCACCTCTGACACTGTAGTTGCCAGGTTTTGGTGTGCCGTATCAATGGTTATGTATAGAGTGCTTGGGGGGCCCCATTGTAAAACTTGCATCGGGGCCCACAGCTCCTTAGCTACGCCACTGTGACTACAGTATGATCCCAGCTGCCCTAAGATCATGGACACGTTCCCCCTGTGTAGTTCTGGGCTGCTTCAGCCCTGTTCTCATGATTATTGTAACTCCAAGAGATGAGATCTTGCATGGAGCCCAAGACCGAGGGAGGTAGCTTGTGTGTCTTTCATTTGCAATTTGTTGCACTAACTGTTCTGTTCATTTTCTCACCAAGCTGCTTGTTGCCCAGCCCAACCTTGTGCAGATCTACAATCTTGTCCCTGACATTCTTGGCCATAGTGACTATTTTGGAATCTGAATGCTTCTGTCTACAGGAGTCCTTTTATACAGGCCCTGAAACAAGCTGTGATTAGGTGCAATCACTTACAGAAGGTGCTCCTAATCCACATGTGTCAAACTCTGGTCCGAGGGCCAAATTTGGACTGCAGCACCAACAAAACTTGGCCCGCCAGTGCTTTTATAATTAACATTGATTCTGGCCCGCAGCTATGCTCCCAGCTCCGCCCTCTCCCGCCATCTTTTCTTGCCTTCTTTTTGTGGCTGGTAGGCTTGCGCTGTCCTCCCTCACTCCCTTGCTCCACCCCTGGATGTGTCTGGAGGATGGGCTCTCTTCCTCCTCGGCCACCGCTCCTTTACCTCCTGGAGTCGGCCGGCCCATCCTGCACTGAATTCTGCTCCCCTGGCCCTCTTCGCCGCCGGGCATGCAGCACAAGAATCGGCTGTGACGGGATGATGGCAGAGCGGCTCCGTCACAATTGGCGCGTATACAGGAAGTACTTCCTGTCTACGCAACTTTATCTGGGGAGCCGCTCTTCTGTCTTAGCATCACTACTGATGCCTGTGCTGCATGCCGCGCCACCAGGCATGCACCAAGGAGGAGCGGGGGAGCGGAGTTCAATGCAGGATGGGCCGCTAACTCCAGGAGGTAAAGGAGTGGCGGCTGTGGAAGGAGGCTAATTACTGGGCATTTACCTAGCTAACCTGTACTGGGCATTTACCTAGCTAACCAGTACTAGGCATTTACCTAGCTAACCAGTACTAGGCACCTACCTAGCAAACCTATACTGGGGGCATTTACCTAGCTAACCTATACTGGACACCTACCTAGCTAACCTATACTGGGAGCATTTACCTAGCTAACTATACTGGGCACCTATACCTAGCTATCCTATACTGGGGGAATTAACCTAGCTAACATACAGTATACTGGGTTCACCTATGTCTGACTAACCTTTACTGGGGGCACTTACCTAGCTAACCTATACTGAGTGTACCTATGCCTGACTAACCTATACTGGGAGCATTTACCTAGCTAACTTTACTGGGAACGAACCTAGCCAACCTATACTGGGGGCACTTACCTAGCTAACCTATACTGAGTGTACCTATGCCTGACTGACCTATACTGGGGACCTACCTAGCTAACTTATACTGGATGCACCTATGCCTGACTATCGTATACTGGGTGCATCTATGCCTGTCTAACTATACTGGAGGCACCTACCTAGCTAACCTATACTGGGTGCACCTATGCCTTGCTACTTATACTGGGGACACCTATACCTGGCTGCCTACCTACCTATACTAAGGGTTTATTTTTACCAGTGCGGCTATAGCATGCAGAGCAAATTGTCAGGTGCTGTGCGATCATTCCAAATGGCGGGGGGGGGGGGTTAAATATGACTGTTGGCGCCCGACATTGTCTAAGTTTTTCATTTCGGCCCTCCGTCTATTTGAGTTTGTCATTGCCGTCCTAATCTCTGCAGCATTTTCCAAAGATTGCACTTGAAGGAATGCTGAAAAAAAGGTCAGGATGAGTGGGGAAAATAATGCGCTTGGGGCTTACTCTGACTTAAGGGGCAGTGTTCTCCCCAGGCTTTTTTAGCCGGGTGCTCCACCCGGCTAGATTTGGTGACCACCCGGCTGTCATCGGCTCACCTCCGCCTATGCTGTAAGCAGAGTTGCCCTGCATTTTCATCTCGACCCACCCGGTTACTTTTTCATGCCACCCGGCTGGAAAAAAAATCTGGGGAGAACACTGAGGGGGTCACTCAAGATCCAGAAAAAGAAGAGAGAAGAGAGTGCTTCTATGGTGCAATACTTTTAATACAGTTTTCAGATTGCAAAAGAAATGCATATACAAGATTGCAAACATTTGCAAGCGTATCTCACATGCCCAATGTTCCACTCCTCGGACGTCGACCATGGCCAGTGGGGTACGCCAACAAGGGTACGTGGCAGGTCTGGAGTCCAGGAAAGCTCCATGGGCCAGGTGATAATGACGACACGTTTCGACACACCAGTGTGTCTTTGTCAAGGCAGGATCCTGATTCTTTTGCAAACTGAATTAAAGGTATTGCACCATAGAGGTGCTCTCTTCTCTGTCTTTTTTCTGATAGACACCTGTCAAATCCCACCACTGAAAGAGCTGCACTGGACGCTACCTTTCCTCCTTTCATTGTCTGATTCACTTTGGACATAATGGTGATATAGCAGCACAAGCTCCATGACAGCAACACGCTCTAAATTCAAGGCTGCACACTACGCTCACTCTTGCAGCTCTCGTGCCTTCCTTAGTTACGCACTGTGCTTCCATAGCAATGTGCGTTCCTTTAACCACTTAAGGACCACAGTCTTTTCGCCCCTTAAGGACCACAGCCTTTTTTTCCATTCAGACCACTGCAGCTTTAACGGTTTATTGCTCTGTCATACAACCTACTATCTAAATTAATTTTCCCTCCTTTTCTTGTCACTAATGCAGCTTTCTTTTGGTGCTATTTGATTGCTGCTGTGAGTTTTAGTTTTTAATATATTCATCAAAAAAGACCTGAATTTTGTCAAAAAAATTATTATTATTTTTTAACTTTGTGATAAAATTTGACAAATAAAGTAAAATTTCTGTATACATTTTTGTCCAAATTTATTGTGCTACATGTCTTTGATAAAAAACGAAACCCATTCAGTGTATATTTATTGGTTTGGGTAAAAGTTATAGCGTTTACAAACTATGGTGCAAAAAGTGAATTTTCCCATTTTGAAGCATCTCTGACTTTTCTGACCACCTGTCATGTTTCATGAGGTGCTAACATTCCAGGATAATATAAATAACCCCCAAATGACCCCATTTTGGAAAGAAGACATCCCAAAGTATTCACTAAGAGGTATGGGGAGTTCATAGAAGATTTTATTTTTTGTCACAAGTTAGCGGAAAATGACACTTTGAGACAAAGAAAAAAGTTTACATTTCTGCTAACTGCTGTATTTTTACACATACCCATGCTGGGTGGGAGAAATATCTCTGTACATGACAATGTTTTGATTTTTTTTTACACACAATTGTCCATTTACAGAGAGATTTCTCCCACCCAGCATGGGTATGTGTAAAAATACACCCCAAAACACATTATACTACTTCTCCTGAGTACAGCGATACCACATGTGTGGCACTTTTTTGCACCCTAACTGCGCTAAGGGGCCCAAATTTCAATGAGTACCTTTAGGATTTCACAGGTCATTTTGAGGCATTTGGTTTCTAGACTACTCCTCACGGTTTAGGGCCCCTAAAATGCCAGGGCAGTGTAGGAACCCCACAAGTGACCCCATTTTAGAAAGAAGACACCCCAAGGTATTCCGTTAGGAGTATGGTGAGTTCATAGAAGATTTTTTTTTTTTGTCACAAGTTAGTGGAAAATGACACTTTGTGAAAAAAAAAAACACAAAAAAAATCAATTTCCGCTAACTTGTGACAAAAATTAAAATCTTCTATGAACTCACCATACCCCTAACGGAATACCCTGGGGTGTCTTCTTTATAAAATGGGGTCATTTGTGGGGTTCCTATACTACCCTGACATTTTAGGGGCCCTAAACCGTGAGGAGTAGTCTGGAAAGCAAATGCGGCAAAATGACTGTTCAGGGGTATAAGCATCTGCAAATTTTGATGACAGGTGGTCTATGAGGGGGTGAATTTTGTGGAACCGGTCATAAGCAGGGTGGCCTCTTAGATGACAGGTTGTATTGGGCCTGATCTGATGGATAGGAGTGCTAGGGGGGTGACAGGAGGTGATGGGTGTCTCAGGGGGTGGTTAGAGGGGAAAATACGGACCAACCACGTTAAACTGCTATGCTTTCCTTCCCAGGCAAAGAGCTCTGGCTATGATGACTCACTAGTTGCCGGTCGATTTCCATCATCACTTCCTGGAATCTGAACACTGCAGATAGACAGACCCAGTGCTGGCTGATCGCACAGCTTGAGGTAGCCAGAAGTTAGGAATTGATAAAGTAGTAATTTAGAGTGACCGAGTAGCTCGGGGTGACCCAAAGCCTCCTACTAAAAAAATCTATGCTTAGCAGTACACACTGCTGCATTTATGCTGAGTTTTTTAAAATCACGTTTTTTTTAAATCACGTCTTTTGAAAAATCATGAAAATCGTGAAGACCTGTACATACTGGTGCACTGTGTTTTTAGAAAAACGCAATCGCAGTCACTTTTGCGCAAGCGGATCGCAAGTGCACAAATATCGCAAGTAGAAACTTGATTAAAAAACGCAATCACATCGCACTGCGTGTGTGTTTGTGATTTTAAGTGTGTACGGGCCCTTAAGCCTGGAACCCAATAGGAGCGCTTTGTGATTGGTGAAGCTCTTGCTAATGTAATGTTATGGGTGTGATCCCACTAGAGGGATCTGATTTTATATAAATCCCCCATAGCATTGCATTAGCAAGAGCTTTTTTAAATCCCTAGCGCTTAGAAAAGGCTGCTAGTGGGTTTGAGCCCTCAGTGTGGTTTGAACTTCTTAGCAGGCCCGGATTTACCTCACAGGAGCCTATAGGCACAGATGTCCTGGCACCTTAGACTTCGCCCTCCATGAACCTACAAACACCCACCGAACTGCACCACAAGTGTGCTGGTTGTCACTTCTCTCTTACTTCCCTTGCCCATCATAGGTAGCTACAGGTGCCACTTAGTAGTAGGTAGCCAGAGGTACTTTCAATAATAAGTAGCTAGAGGTGCCCCTGACTGAAGGGAGATCTGGTCAGTAGAATGCAGAGAGCTGGGTGAGTAACCTCCAATTTACACTCTCATCAGGACTCTGCATAGGGAAGGAGGAGGGATTTGCTCAGGGAGAGGAGTGAGTCGCCTTTCCATCGTTAGCCACCTGTAGGCACGTGCCTACAGGACCTTATGGTAAATCCGGCACTGCTTCTTACAGTATGGATCTGAGATGAAAAACTAAGTAGTAACTTGTCTATATATCGTATCTAAAGTTTAGATGGTTTACACAGCAAATCTAGCTGCAAACAGCTTCAACAGTATATGATGTCTTTCTGTAATACAATGAGAGCATCCATATTCTGCTTCTCATTACACACAGGCAAGCTGCTCTGCATCTCCAGCCCTCAGCCTGTGTAAACTCCACTCCTCTCTCCTCCCCCTTGCCTCTGAAATCTCTAGCTGATAACGCCTCCTCCTTTGGGAAAAACCTCCTCCTTAGACTTAGCTCCCATGAGCACTTGCTACATGGAACTCAGAATGCCTAGGCGCTGAAGGAGCTGTGGGCGAGGCTTCTTTAGTTTATAGGGAATTAGGGGTTTTGTTTTTTAAAAAAAGGGGGAAAAAAGTATTTGGCTTGAGGAATGCCCTATAAACTACATGTAAGGGGCACAAATATGCAATGAGTAAAAGTTTATCTCAGATCCACTTTAAAACAGAAGGTATTTGGGATAATACAGATATAAGTGTGTAACTGGTTACTACCCACAATGCACACTGCTGAATATGTAAATTATCTCTTTATGCCCCTGAAGCCAGGCTAGCATCCAGAGCCGCTGGTGTATAGCAAGCCTATAGCTTTACATTGTACAGAGCCGCATCAGCCCAACATGCATGTAAAGTAGTCATTTGAAACAGATATACATTGTTGGATTTGATTTTATTGACTGCTAGGATTATATGCAGAAGAGATGTGGTAAGACGTGTGATGTATAAGCATATCACCTGTGGCACGAGTTCCACTTCCAGTTCTCCTTGTAGATACTGCCTTTCAAACTCTGCATTCTCCCCCACGTAGGAGGAGACCATGCGCTTGATCTGCTTGGTGTTGAGCAGCGCGCCCAGGCCGAAGCCATCAACTCTGTGAAGACACAAACACATTGGGATTAACTCAAAGGACAACTATCAAAGTAAACTCAAATTCTAAATGCCACATATATTTCCAGTAATAGCAAATAGCAACACAAAGGCTTTATTTTTTCAGGTTTCATATAAAGAAAATGACATTTACAGAGAACAGTTCTCACTGTGGTCATTACTATGGAGGACTGTGTCCAGCACATCCAGCATACAGAAATATTCACTGGCTGTAATACTGTGACTTGAATCTGTTCAGAGATAGGAAGCAGAAATATAGCTTCAAATGTGTGTAAATAATCATCAGCTGCAGCTCTGTCTGTGTGCTCCTGTGTCTCTATCTTTGCCACGCAGTGTAAACGGTTTATAGCCAGATTACAGTTCAGCTCTGCCTCCCCCTTCCCCTGATGCAGACATAAAATTGTTACAAACAGCTCGTAAACAGGGCATTTTTCACACAACTGTGCTGAGAGACCCCTGAAAAGCTTTCTAGTGTTGCTGGCTAAAAGCTGTATAGGTAAGTGGGGTTTACAGAAAAACAGTTTATTTGATAGTTGTTCTTCAAAGACCTGCTTTAGGGCCCATAAAGACCGTTTTTGCTCCTTTTTGAGGATGTTGTTACTTTTACCTTATCTCTGATTCAAACAGCTTTTCTTATGCTAGGTACACACAATGCAATCTGATTTCCAATCTATTTACCTTCACTTCTATGAAAAATCGATCAGAAATCAGATCAGACATGTTGGAAATAATCGATCTGACACTAAATCTGTCAAAAAATTGCATTATGTGTACCTAACAGTAAAGCGGATCTGAACTCAGAACTTCCTCTCTGCTCTAAAAGATAAGCAACAGCATAATAACCTTTTAAGAAAACATTTCTTAGCTACAGCTGATAGAAATCCTGCAATAAATCTGCAGTGTGTCTACTTCCTCCTTTCATGGAAGCAGACATAGGGTTAACATCCTGTGTTTTCAAATTAGCCTCTCTGCCATGACAGTCAGCTGACACAGCTGAGGGAAAAATGTACAACTTGTGATTAGACACAGATGAGGGTGAATTAAACAGGCTAAACTCTCTAAATACATACAGGGTGCATTTCTCTATGTTTTCTTTCTGTCCTGTGCAAGAGTTCATGTCCACTTTAAAGGCTCGTACACACGCTTGCCTAAAGTCAGCTGAGGCGGGCGATAATGACATAAGCCCCCCAACCGCCACTCAGCAAACGATCTATCTGGCAGATCAACCCTGGCCGAGCAACGTTCAACTCCTCTGTGCACGCCATTTCATCATGTGAAAGCAGGATATGCGCCGTTCCAGAAAAGCGTCTGCACAGTATTGAGGAAGCTTGTGAACACAGAAGTGACCCCGACGTCATTTCCAATGTAATGTTCGCAAGCAAACAGTTCGGGTCATCTCTAATAAGTTGTTTCTGACATTGTCAGATCTGACAAGTTTAGCTGCATGCTTCTTTCTGGCGTGATTCAGACACTACTGCAGCCAATTACATCAGCATGGCTGCCAGTCAACTAGTATTGCTTAAAGTGGATCCGAGATGAACTTTTACTCATTGCATAATTGTGTTCCTTTCCTACTGTTTATAGGGCATTCCTCAAGCCAAATACTATTTTGTTTTTGTTTTAACACTCTAATTCCCTATAAACTAAACAAGCCACGCCCACAGCATTTCAGAGAGCCTTGGCATTTTCAGACAGTAGCAAGGGCTCATGGGAGCTCAGTCTAGGCAGGGGAAGGAGGTTACTAGCCAGAGATTTCAGAGGCAGAGGGGAGGAGGGGGGGTTAGGTTTTTTCACAGGTTGAGTGCTGAAGATGCATATAAGCTTGCTGTGTGTAATGTTTACAAACAACATTACTGCTGTCGTATCACAGGAAGAAATAATCATATTCTATTGAAGCTGTTTGCAGCTAGACTTTAGATAAGATATATAGACAAGTTACTTGTTATAGTTAGTTTTTCATCTCGGATCTGCTTTAAAAGGAAATAAATATGGCAGCCTCCATATACTTCTTGCTTCAGGTTACCTTTAAGGCTAAGTATAGGTGACAACAGGGCTTAATTAGTAAGATAGAAGTTAACCACTTGCCGACCAAGTGGTTTCCTATTGATCTGTGCCGGGTGGGCTCTTCAGCCCCCAGCACAGATCGTATTGCAGACAGGGCGATCAGACTTTCCCCCTTTTTCCCCCACTAGGGGGATGTCCTGCTGGGGGGGTCTGATTGCCGCCGCTCTGCTGTGCCTTGCGGGAGGGGCTCCTCAAAGCCCCCCTCCGCAGCGCTATTCCCCCCTCCCTCTCCTTCCCTCCCTCTCCCTGGCTCTGTAGGCGGTACAGGACGGCCTATCAGAGGCCGCGGATCGCCGATCTCCTTTATGGCGCTGCTGCAGCGCCGTGCAGTGTAAACACCGGGGATTTCTTCCCCGCGTGTTTACATTTCACCTGCGAGCCGCGATCGGAGGCTCGCAGGCAGTTCACGGAGACACCCTCTGTGAACTGACATGGAACTTTCCATGGAAACCCACAGACAACCAGTTTACGCCAATCGGCGTTAGCTGGTCGTCAAGAGGTTAAATACTTTTTTATAACTGTTAAACTTTTTTTCTTTGTTTATGGATGAGTGCTGCTATTAGCGGCTGTCCTTAAATGTTAAGTCCTTAAATTCACGTCCTTAAATGTTAAGAGGTTAATAACATTAATAACACAGTTCACAGTCCGATTTTGTGTAGGTTTTCTTTTTTTTTGCGATCTGGAAAACGGTGCTTTTTTTAAATGCACTGTAAACGGGCCCTCATTGCTACTTCATATATAAGAAATAATGAAAACATTATAGATAGAATATATAAAAGCAGCTCTGTAACATAATAAGAACTGAAGTCGCTGGAATTAATATTTACAATACTCTGATGAGCGCTGCAATGTATCTACATTGTTGGTCTTGGCCTATTTTTGGCCTGCAGGATTGCAACAGTATTGAGTATTTGGCACACTGGCGAGTGACTGCTCTGTACACTGCTGCTCTCCTGCCAGTAGATGTTCTGGTGGGACCGTGCTGTGTCACTCTGCCCTATGCTAATTGGCACTGCAGAGAGCTAGCTGGCTGCTCTGCTGCAATGTAGTGACAGCTGTGCACTGAGCAGTCCATGCTGAATCAGAATCAATTTATTTGGCCAAATAAGTGTGCACTACAAGGAAGTTCCGACTTGGCAGTTGCTTAAAAGAGAACTGTAGAGAGAGGTGTATGGAGGCTGCCATATTTATTTCCAATTAAGCTAGACCCTGAACAAGCATGCAGCAGATCAGGTTTTTCTGACAATTTTGACATTATGACAAGATTAGCTGCATCCAGGGCCAGGCCGAGGCATAGGAGGGGGCGCACAATACATGCAGCTGTCATTCCTAATTGTGTATGAAGCAGAAAGAAATAAGAAAAGGGGATACATAGCAGTGACTGCAAGCCAGATAACTAGATATTAAGGTGTTGGGGAGGTTGTGGGCCCTCTGGCACCTCTTAGTCTAATAGCAATCAGTGAGTGACAGCTGGGTGGAAGGGACGGAGGGGCGCACTTTGGTGTCTCAGCCTTGGGTGCTGGAGGACCTTGTCCCAGCTCTGGCTGCATGCTCCTTTCTGGTGTGATTCAGCCACTACTTCAGCCAAATAGACCAGCAGGGCTGCCAGGCAACTGGTATTGCTTAAAAGGAAACACATATGGCAGCCTCCATATACCTCTCACTACAGTTCTCCTTTAACAGACACAAGATGGTTTGCTGCATATAAAAAGGAGGCTGCAAATAGAAGAGACTACAAATAGCGAGCAACACATAGATGAGAGGAAGCTGTACATGAAAGAGAAGAGTCCATGTATGTTACACGTGGAAGAGGGGCCGCTGTCCATGTATGTTACACGTGGAAGAGGGGACCGCTGCCCATGTATGTTACACGTGGAAGAGGGGACCGCTGCCCATGTATGTTACACGTGGAAGAGGGGACCGCTGTCCATGTATGTTACACGTGGAAGAGGGTCTGCTGTCCATGTATGTTACACATGGAAGAGGGAGCCGCTGTCCATGTATGTTACACGTGGAAGAGGGGACCGCTGCCCATGTATGTTACACGTGGAAGAGGGGGCCGCTGTCCATGTATGTTACACGTGGAAGAGGGGGCTGCTGTCCATGTATGTTACACGTGGAAGAGGGAGCCGCTGTCCATGTATGTTACACGTGGAAGAGGGGACCGCTGCCCATGTATGTTACACGTGGAAGAAGGAGCCGCTGTCCATGTATGTTACACATGGAAGAGGGAGCCGCTGTCCATGTATGTTACACGTGGAAGAGGGGACCGCTGCCCATGTATGTTACACGTGGAAGAGGGAGCCGCTGTCCATGTATGTTACACGTGGAAGAGGGGACCGCTGCCCATGTATGTTACACGTGGAAGAGGGGCCGTTGTCCATGTATGTTACACGTGGAAGAGGGGACCGCTGCCCATGTATGTTACACGTGGAAGAGGGGGCCGCTGTCCATGTATGTTACACGTGGAAGAGGGGCTGCTGCCCATGTCTGTTACACGTGGAAGAGGGGGCTGCTGCCCATGTATGTTACACGTGGAAGAGGGGACTGCTGCCCATGTATGTTACACGTGGAAGAGGGGGCTGCTGCCCATGTATGTTACACGTGGAAGAGGGGGCTGCTGCCCATGTATGTTACACGTGGAAGAGGGGGCCGCTGCCCATGTATGTTACACGTGGAAGAGGGGGCCGCTGTCCATGTATGTTACACGTGGAAGAGGGGGCCGCTGTCCATGTATGTTACACGTGGAAGAGGGGGCCGCTGTCCATGTATGTTACATGTGGAAGAGGGGGCCGTTGTCCATGTATGTTACACGTGGAAGAGGGGCCGCTGTCCATGTATGTTACACGTGAAGGAGGGAGCCGCTGTCCATGTATGTTACACGTGGAAGAGGGGGCCGCTGTCCATGTATGTTACACGTGGAAGAGGGGACCGCTGTCCATGTATGTTACACGTGGAAGAGGGGACCGCTGCCCATGTATGTTACACGTGGAAGAGGGAGCCGCTGTCCATGTATGTTACACATGGAAGAGGGAGCCGCTGTCCATGTATGTTAAACATGGAAGAGGGAGCCGCTGTCCATGTATGTTACACGTGGAAGAGGGGACCGCTGCCCATGTATGTTACACGTGGAAGAGGGAGCCGCTGTCCATGTATGTTACACGTGGAAGAGGGGGCCGCTGCCCATGTATGTTACACGTGGAAGAGGGGGCTGCTGCCCATGTATGTTACACGTGGAAGAGGGGGCCGCTGCCCATGTATGTTACACGTGGAAGAGGGGGCCGCTGTCCATGTATGTTACACGTGGAAGAGGGGGCCGCTGTCCATGTATGTTACACGTGGAAGAGGGGACCGCTGTCCATGTATGTTACACGTGGAAGAGGGGGCTGCTGCCCATGTATGTTCCACATGGAAGAGGGGCCGCTGTCCATGTATGTTCCACATGGAAGAGGGGCCGCTGTCCATGTATGTTCCACGTGGAAGAGGGGCCGCTGTCTATGTATGTGCCACATGGAAGAGGTGCCGCTGTCCATGTATGTTCCACGTGGAAGAGGGGCCGCTGTCCATGTATGTTCCACATGGAAGAGGTGCCGCTGTCCATGTATGTTACACGTGGAAGAGGTGCCGCTGTCCATGTATGTTCCACATGGAAGAGGGGCCGCTGTCCATGTATGTTCCACATAGAAGAGGTGCCGCTGTCCATGTATGTTCCACATGGAAGAGGGGCCGCTGTCCATGTATGTTCCACATGGAAGAGGGGCCGCTGTCCATGTATGTTCCACATGGAAGAGGTGCCGCTGTCCATGTATGTTCCACATGGAAGAGGTGCCGCTGTCCATGTATGTTCCACATGGAAGAGGGGCAGTTGTCCATGTATGTTACACGTGGAAGAAGGGGCCTTTGACCATGCCCTATCATTTCTATTGCCGGGAAGCACCGCCAGTTACTCTATTAACATATATGCATTACTATAGCAACATGCACATTATCCTAGTAACACGCATGGCACTAATAAAGTGATGGGCGGTGCTTGTCTGGCATTCAGAATGGTAGACTTTCTGGCCTTTGGCGTATCAGGTTCATTGTGAGTATGGACCAGTGCACACCAAAAAGTGCTAGTGTAATTTGCAAACGCTTAGCGCTTTTTGAAGTGATTTTCCTAGACAATACTAGGCATGTGTCTAGCGATTTTCTAATCATGCCTAGTGATTTTTGGAGCATTTTGGTGTAGCGTTAGTTATTTTTTGTTACAGTACAGCTGTAACCGAACAGCTTCTGTAACAAAAATGTTCTGTTCTAGTTCTTTTTAGAGCGATTTTCCACTTTCCTATACTTAACATTGAGGTTAAATCGCCTCCGAAATAAGCAAAAATGCTGCAAGATCCACGTTTGCATTTGGGAAAAAAGCTCATCGCTCTGGTGTGCACCATCCAATTTAAATACATTACTTTGCTCTTTTCAAAGCGATGCCGTTTTTAAAAGCACTCAGAAGCGCTCTTGGTGTGCAGCAGCCCATACCTCCATTGGCAGGTTAGTTTTGTATGGTATTTTGGTTCCATGCTGAATCTTTTGGAGATCATCCAAACATCTGCAATATCCTCAGAGGGGGCAGGAAAAATTCCCAACCAGTCTATCAAGTGATTGCCCATACTGGTAATCCTGTTAATTACTTCTCCACAAACATCTGGAAATTACTATGCTAGACTGGGTTTTGGTTTTCTCCATTATCTCTGGAGTTTTCCTCCTTTAGAAGCAGCTTAGCGCACACATCCACATCTACACGTCTTATGTAAGATTAGCTGCTATATTAAAGAGAATCTGTACTCTAAAATTCTTACAATAAAAAGCATACCATTCTATTCATTATGTTCTCCTGGGCCCCTCTGTGCTGTTTCTGCCTCTCCCTGCTGCAACCCTGGCTTGTAATTGCCCTTTTTATGCAGTGTTTACAAACAAAAGACATAGCAAGTAATAGGCTGAGAGTAGGTCAGTGTGCGAGTCATACAGAGTGTGCAGGGGGCCTGGAGAGGGTGTGTATAGCTTCTATCCAATCACAAGCAGCACAGCACATTCCAGCCTGACTGCCTGAGCCCGACAGGAGAGAAGATTAGATCATATAACAGAGATAACACAGCCACTGTGCAACTAGAAAAGGCTGCAGTTAGACAGAGCACATTAGAACAGGTATAGGAACTTATAGGATAGAAGAATTAAGGATGAACATTTTGTTACAGAGTCTCTTTAAGCCAAGAAAGGGGGAGGAGACTCTGGAGAGGCCTGGAGAGGAATGATTGGTGAAAATCTGCATAATATATTCAGCTATTATTAATTCCAGCTAAACTTCTGTAATCACCTGCTCACTGCTCACACTGTGAACTGCAAGCTGATGTTCATTCAGTGTATCCAGCTGGTTCATGCACATGATGATATACAAAATCAGAGGTTATTCAAGGTCTAAAGTCGCATACGCACACCAGCAAAAAACTTGGCTGATATCTCAGACAATAATCTAGTGGGTGTAGCGAGTATATGGTTGTCCAAAAACTTGTTAAGCGATCCAAGCAAGATCAAACAAGTGCAGTGTATTCCTACTTTCCTGGCCCAGCAAACGCTCATGCTACACTCATTATCCCCCCTGCCCTCTCCACTGAACAGTACATACGCCTTGGCTATAGCTGCACTTGTCTGTACAGCATTTGTGTCCTGAAATGTTGCTCTAATTTTAAACACTGACCATTGAGTGCAACATTTGTTTAGCATGAATGAGCAGATTAAATGTTCAGCAGACTGTGCTTAAAGGATACCCGAGGTGACATGTGACATGATGAGATAGACATAGGTATGTACAGTGCCTAGCACACAAATAACTATGCTGTGTTCCTTTTTTTTCTTTCTCTGCCTGAAAGAGTTAAATATCAGGAATGTAAGTGGCTGACTCAGTCCTGACTCAGACAGGAAGTGACTACAGCGTGACCCTCACTGATAAGAAATTCCAACTATAAAAAACACTTTCCTAACAGAAAATGGCTTCTGAGAGCAGGAAAGAGATAAAAAGGGTCAATAGTTCATATATTTTAGCTCTGGTATACCTCAATGAATGTGTCATTGAGCAAAAACAATAAAACAGTTAAAACTTAAAAAGTAGATTTAAACATAAAATAAAACTGTGGAATATCTTACAAAGTCCTTTTTAGGAGAAGGAAGATAGATACAATCGTGTATTTCATTACTTTATTTTCACCTCGGGTGTCCTTTAACTCCTGATATTCCCTATTGTGCAATAAATCTATTGAATTTGATTTATTTAAGTACCGGTATTTATATAGCGCTGACATCTTCCGCAGGGCTGTATATTGTCTTGTCACTTAACTGTCCCTCAGAGGGGCTCACAATCTAACCCTTACCACAGTCATATGTGTATGTATGTATAATGTAGAGTATGTATGTCTAGGGCCAATTTCAGTGGGAAGCCAATTAACTGATCTGTATGTTTTGGGATGTGGGAGGAAACTGCAGTGCCTGGAGGAAACCCACACAGACACGGGGAGAACATACACACTCCTTGCAGACATTGATCTGGATGGTATTTGAACCGGGGACCCAGCACTGAAAGACAAGAGTGCTAACCTCTACACCACCATGCTGCTGCACAAATAACTGAATGATTTAAATTGGGAAGGGGGTGCGATGGGGTCAAATGATCCGTACAAAGTTAACAGGGACGCTGCAATCCCAGTTTCACTTTTCCCCAAAATTTACGTGAAACTTTTTTAAAATGGGAAATCGCATTTGAAAATCACATAGTCAATCTGTGGCTCGTTTCCCACTTGCGCAGGATCACATGCGGCCAGCAGGAGTGGACAGTGTAGTGTCTCCTCTGATAGTCCACTGTCGTCCGGCAGTAGCCTGGGGCAGATGTGTTACCCCCATAGCTAGGCTATACGGTGAACAAATTCACCTGTCCAGGATTATCACCTGTCCAGGATCATCGTGCTCTGCACAGAAGTGCGGCACGCTTACCGCAACAGATCCAATGGATTCATTGCAGACTGACAAGTGTGAACAGCTCCAAAATATAAAACAGGAGCTGTTCATTGTCAGTTCTGCAATGAGCCGAGAATTGACTAAAGTGTCCGTTCTAAGTGAGAACAGAGCCTGAAACTGAACAACAAAGTGATTGCACATGCCATTATATCACATTATACCAAGTAAACCAGAACTGCTCTAAAGAAAGGGCCATCCAATCAGTAAAGTAAACACAGCAGATACCTTTTATCTTATCACCCAATTGAACTGTCAATAGCAGAACTGGAAGAGCTGCCTGTTGGATTAATGATTAATGAGATAATTGAAAGTGCTGATATTCACTTGACTGAATGCCCTCTGCTGGAAGGCTGCAGGGGGTGTGATCCGTCTGTGCCGCATTGGCATGTTGCCTACCTACTGCTGCCAGGGGATACTCAATACTCGCCCACTGCTGCCAGAGGGATACCCGGATACCCACCCACTGCTGCCAGGGGGGACACTCACCCACTGCTGCCAGGGGGGACGCCCGCCCACTGCTGCCAAGGGGGAACACCCACCCACTGCTGCCAGGGGGGACACTCACCCACTGCTGCCAGGGGGGACACTCACCCACTGCTGCCAGGGGGGACCCCCGCCCACTGCTGCCAGGGGGACGCCCGCCCACTGCTGCCAAGGGGGAACACCCACCCACTGCTGCCAAGGGGGAACACCCACCCACTGCTGCCAGGGGGGACACTCACCCACTGCTGCCAGGGGGGACCCCCGCCCACTGCTGCCAGGGGGACCCCCGCCCACTGCTGCCAGGGGGACACCCGACGGGTGTAGAGGCGTGTTTGCGCTACCGCTCTGATAGTCTTGAATAGGATAGCTGACCAATCCAAGCAGGCTTTGTATACAACAACCAGCCAATCACCGGTAAGGTACATCACTTGCCGTGATTGGCTGGTTGTTGTATACTGGGTACCACATACAGTACAGCACCAGTATAAGGTACTTACAATTATTTATGAAAAGTAAGAGTACCAGGTGCAGCAGCTGACTGTTGTTCTTCCTGCACACTTGACATTTTTCTCTCTGCCCTCTGCAGTAATTTTATTTTTAGCAGTAAAGGAACACAAAGTGACCCATAGCAACCAGATTCCCACTTACTGATGACAGCTTAGTAAGCTATCTGGTTGCCATTCTTTTCTTTACTTTAAAGAAAACCTGTATTGAGAAAAATATCCCCTGGGGGGTACTCATCTGGGGTGGGGGAAGCCTTCGGATCCTATTGAGGCTCCCCCTCGACCTCCTTAGTCCCACAGCGGCGGTACTAAAGCTCCCCGAACAGCGGGGATGTAAATATTTACCTTCCCGGCTCCAGTGCAGGCGCAGTATCGGCTCTCTGTCTCTGCCAACGGAGATCGGCTATTTCCGCCTATCTCTGTGCTGAGAGCTGCAACAGCGCCCCTGCTGGAGCCAGGAAAGGTAAATAAATCAGCGCTTGTCAGGCTTGTGGAGGGAGGATTGCCGGACACTTTGGGGGAGCCAGCGCTGGATTGCCTGCAGCTACAGGAGTGGGGGAAGCCTCACTGGGACCCTGAGGCTTCCCCCTCCCGATGTGAGTACCCCCCATGGGGAACTTTTTTTTGATACAGGTTCTCTTTAAAATGATCCACACTCAGTTGTAAAACAAAGGAGGGACACCGACAGCCCAATATGGTGTAGCATGTACTGCTAGTAGAGGAAGAGATGATAGAGTAAATACAATATACTCACAAGTCAGGGTTACCTCTCAGGCAACCACTGATAATGCAGGCGGGGAGATTAGACCTGACCCCACTCAGGATTAAGAAGTCGCTCTCTGTAGATCAGGGGTCTCAAACTCAATTTACCTGGGGGCTGCAGGAGGCAAAGTCAGGATGAGGCTGGGCCGCATAAGGAATTTCACAATCGCGGCGCATCGCCGCCTCTGCCCGCCCCTCTCACTCTTCCTTCACAGAGAGGGGCGGGGAGAGGCGGCAATCCGTGCGGCGATTGACGTCAGGAGGGGCAGAGCTGAAGCTGAAAGCTCTGCCCCTTCCAGGAAATGCCGGCAGATTGCGCCCCGGGCGATTTGGGGGCTCTGCAGCCCTCGTTTAGCGGCGGGGATGCGGCGGATTACTTGGGAGCACTGAAGCGAACTATAAGGAAGCTTTTGCCGGCGAGGGCCACAAAATATTGTATCGAGGGCCGCAAATGGCCCGCGGGCCGTGAGTTTGAGACCCCTGCTGTAGATAGAAGAAAATGGGGAAAAAACACCCCTCCACCAAGGGTGGACTTGTTCAATGTTATAGGAATACAGAGGAGCCAAAAGTGGTGGAAGTGGTGGACTTACCTCCCTCCAAGCAGACACAAGATAATATTGATGTAATATCAATAAAGCAGTTTTTTATACACTCCACAAGATCATACAACGCATTTCGCAGGATTGATCACGCTTCCTCAGGCAATAAGGATGGAGCATACACAAACAGGTCTGTAATTCCCAGAGGCTATTGAATGAATTACAGACTTGTTTGTATATGCACCTTCCTTGTAGGTCACGTAAATTCCCATCACGGCGAGGCTGGCAGACAACATCCGATAGAAGTAATCTTTTCCCTCCTTCCTCGCCAAGTTACTCCATTAGGACATAATGAAGAGAACAAGCAGTCAATTATTAATAAAAGCGTGTTCTAATTCTGCTGCTAGGTGAAAAGGTCTACACGGTTCATTAACTCACTGTGGTCTGAGGTTAGTTAATGTGGCTCCCTGATGTACGCAGACAGGAAGGAGACTGTGACAAGACTAGACAAACACTGGGCTCCAGCTATCAGACTGGTATCACACCTATTAGTAGCATTGCACCGCAGAAACCAGCCTTCATATGGCGTTGCCCCATGGTGCAGTGACAGGGTCATATGCATAGTACCGCCCCCGGCTTACTGACCTACACCCTGCAGGGCAGGATGAACGTCACGTATTCCCATCTGCGCATGCGTGCCACGTCGCACTGCACTCCCCTCACTGCGTCGCCCGCTGACTTGCATTGCTGCATAATCCGTGCAGTATGTGCGGATCATGCGGCAATGCGCTGCAGACCTTGTGTCAGGAATGTGGTGGTTTAAATACTTGTGTGTGTGTCACATCGTGTTAAGTGTGCAAGTCTCCTTAGACTAGTATGGCCCTTGCTGTGGGAAAGCACAAAGCTGGGTGACGCAGCGGACAATCCCCTTCCGTAGCTCAGCTTGTATTTGGGTGTTTGGCTTAGTAAGTTATCATGTGGCAACATTTAGATACTGCATACGCCTGCCACAAGGGCCCTTTTCCACTGAACATTACGATCGTGACTACAATGTTTTCTATATATTGCAAGTGGCTCTTTGTGCATTTTGGTTTAATGTTCACGTGATCTATTGTTTTTTCATGCTGCAGTAATAATGTGACATCTGTCAGGGTTTGGACTAGTCCATCTCCTCATGGGGGATTCTCAATACCTCTTTAAAGGAATCATCAGGCAATCTCTGCTACTCCCCGATCTACTTATGTTTGGCACCTTATCCTCTGCTGCGCCTGCGTGAGCGCCACTGTCAATCAAGTTCACATTGTCCGGACTGCACTGAACATGCTGGACTTGATTGACGTTGGCGCATGCGCAGGAGCAGTAGAAGAGGACACAGTGTAGGGACCCCGGGCCGGCGGCTGAGAGTGGAGCTGTGGCGTGGGACATGTCAGCTGCAAGGGGCTGGAGGAAGCCCCAGGTAAGTAGATCGGGGGTAGCAGAGATTGCCTGATGATTCCTTTAAACGGCAACTGAAGTGAAAGGGATATGGAGGCTGCCACATTTATTTCCTTTTAAGCAATACCAGTTGCGGGGTGGGGAGTGCGCTGGGCGGACAGCAAAGCGGTGAGTGGACCATTTTTCGGGTGATTGCGCCTCAATGGAAAGTATAGGAGAAACGCAAAACGCTCACAAAATCGCTTTGTGCATTGATTGGGTTTGCGTTTTTAATAATAAATACACTGTATTTATTCTTTTCCGGGTCAAAGAGTTCACTTCCTGACTTGCGTCAGGGAGTGAATTACAAAACCGATTGGGAAAAACCGCTTAGAAAACCGATTAGCACAAAACAAATTGCCCACCTAAGCGCGGGAATCGAAAAAAAAAATACACATCAAAAACCACCCAACGCTATCGGGCACGCGAAAGGAACGCAATGTGAACAAGGCCTAAGGAAGTGTTCTGTGTTTTTGTACTAGTAATGGGGGGAGTGTCCCACAAGATAGCAATAACAAGGTTATGCGGCTACTCCACTTTGCCATGCATGTTCTGTATCACGTTCCATACACTCTAACAACCACATCCTAATTACCTTGCAATCTGCAGGGAAACAATGTAAGGAAAGGAGGAGGATATATGAGATCCACTGAAGTCGGGGGGGGGGGGGGGGGGGGGGTTGGTGTGGACCTAATGCTCAGAATACATAATGAAGTTTTTCGGCAGATAGTTGGCTCAATAGATAATTTCAGACAGGTCCGGTCTGATTTTTGTTTTTCTGATCGATTTGTATAGAAGTGACCAGAAAGTCAATCAAAAAAACGATCAAAAACAGATCGGACCTGGCGGAAATTATTTATCGAGCCATATATCTGCCGAAAAAACTCATCGTGTATTCCCAGCATAACACAGACATTTTATTGGGACGTAATTAAGTGTAAAAGCTAGAAAAACCTTTTTTTGATTTTGTATGTTCCCCAAAATACCATAATTACTATATCAATAAGTACCTACATAAAAATCTGAGATTTTGGGCCTGATTCACAAAGCGGTGCTAACAGTTAGCACGCTGGTGAAAAGCCCTTTATCATGCCTAAACTCAGAATAGGCATGATAAAGTTTAGGTGTGATAAGTTTAGGCATGATAAGTTTAGGCACCAACTGGGTTAGCACCGCAGTGCACAGCTGATCAAAAGTTTTGCGCTAGCAAAGTCTGGTGCACTTCGCATAAAGTTTAATGGCGCTGCTTTGCGTGCGGGACTTTGCGTGCGATCTAAACTTATCTAAACTTATCACGCCTAAACTTATCACGCCTAAACTGACTTTTCACCAGCGTGGTGCAATGGTTATCATGCCTAAAGTCTCTAACTGAGTTAGCACCGCTTTGTGCTTCAAGGGTTTTTATTGAAAGGAAAAATCACATTACAGATAGTTATAACAGTAAATAACAACAAGTACCCCACTTAGGGGAAAAGCATGTTAGCATACATAAATGGTTAAGATAAAATGAAATACTTTAATGTATAGCTTTTAATAACTAACAATATTTTGGTAAAATAAGTGGTTCTTCCTCCATTTAAAGGGAAAAAAGAGAAGGGAGGGAAGATAATGATATAAGGAGACAAGTTAGGATAGTCGGTGCCGTGGGTGGGGTTGCCACATCATACCAACCGGCACCAACTGACCCAACATTGGGGGAAGGAAGTGATAATTTAGGAGGGAGGGTTAGGGGAACAGGAAAATATATATACAAACATTTAAATATAACTAGATTTCTTGTCCTGATATCATATACCCTGGTGACTATAAACATATATATGAGTGATGTCCACATAGAAGAAATTAAAATGAGTGTAGTGTGTAGGAGAGGCCTTGATTATCTTGCCATGATATCCATTTATCCCAAATCTTGAAAAAGTTATCCGTTTTGTCTTTTAATTTAGCTAGAATATGCTCAGATTGCATTGTTTCATTCAAAGCACCGCTTTGTGAATCGAGCCCTTTGTCTATTGAAGCTCATCATTAGCTGCTGCTATTCCTACCCCTAGCCTATACTTGAGTCAATCATTTTTCCAGTGGTTTTTTTAGGTCAAAGTTGAGGGGTCAGCTTATACTAGGGTCGCCTTATACTAGAGTATATGTGGTACATGGAAATGGATAAATTTGCCAAGGAGCATAAGAGAAAAGTAATGTATAGCACATTTAAATCTAGGAAAAAAATGTACTCTTAATAAATGTGTACACGTGTATTTTACGTTACAGTTTTTCAGAATAGTGGTCCTTTAAAACAGAAAACGAGATCAGTGTTTTGTCCTCAATTTTTTGACACGTTCTGACTTTAACCCAGACGCAGGAAAAATGCACCATTCACTACATTTGCATTGGGGGTAAAATTGCAAATTTTTGGGGGGCCATTTCGCACTAAAAAAATTGCTGAAAAAAGTGCTGATTTTTCAGAAACTGCGTTTGTAATTCTTGTTCCAAAAACGATGATAATCCTAACATTTGTATAGCGCTTTTCTCCTGTTGGACTCAAAGCAATCAAGAGCTGCAGTCACTGGGGTGCTCAAGAGGCCACCCTGCAGTGCAGGAAGCCTTGCCCAAGTACTCCTTACTGAATAGGTACTGACCCTAGTCAGGATTCAAACCCTGGTCGCTCATGTCAAAGGCAGTGCCCTTAACCAGTACTCTATCCAGGATCATAACGCATTTGATCCGAGAATGCTGCACGTAGCGGTTTTGTGGTTGCAACAACAATGAAACATTTGCAAACTGTTTTTCTCCCTCAGGACCCAAAGTGCATAAGCTTGGTGACAACTAAAATCCCACCTCCTGCTCACGCCACACAGTGAACATGTCCCCAATTGGAAAATACAATAGGCTTCCTGGGTCAATAACAGTTAATACATATCTCGCCCTCCAACGGGTCTGGAGATATGCTCAATCCCTTGGAAGGGAAAAAAAAAAAAAAGAGGACATGTCACCGTGATGGGACAGACAAAAATTACTGGCTGCATACGAAATCTCTGTCCTTAACAACAAAACCTTTGTAAAGCGCTTTTCTCCCATAGGACACAAAGCGCCTAGGCATGGCTCAGATCAGTACATAGTGCTAGGGGAAAAAGTTTAAATCCTCATAGATGCTCTGGTAACAGCCCCGTTCTCTGCGGCACCCGGGCGTACTGCGCATGCGCAGAACGCCCCTCGGCCGGGGAGTAAGACGGGGGAGTGCGTCTGCCGACACTGCGTCAAATGTCCCCAACTGGCCGTGAAGAACAAGGCTGATACCAGAGCATCTAGGAGCCTTTATATGCCGGCATGGGAGTGATCTGTGCAGCTGAGGCTGGAGGAAGCCCCAGGTATGTATAAAACGTTTTGTCCCCCTCATCTCAGGTACACTTTACGTAATAAAAAATGCCAGACTAAACAGATGGATTTTCATTTTTGATTTAAACGTGTCCAGAGCTGAAGCAGTTTGGCAAGGCATTTCACAAGGTAGGGGCAGCATGACAGAAAGCTCTGTCTCCAAAGGTTTTTAGTTGGACTCTGGAGGAGGTCAAGTTATTGGATCCTGTTGATCTGAGGTTGTGGGAGGTGTGGTGCAGTTACAACATATCCTTCAGGCTGTGTTGTGTAGGGATTTGAATGTTAGCATGCCAATTTTGAGAAGTATTCTTCATTTTACAGGTAGCCAGTGAAGTGAGCAAAGGACTGGTGTTACATAACAATGGCAGGATTGGCTTGTTAACAGTCTTGCGGCAGCATCCTGTACTAGCCGCAGGTGGTGTAGGTCTCTGTTTTGAAGGCCTGCATAGAGGGCATTGCAATAGTGCAGACGTGATGTGATGATGAAGGTGTGAACTAGGATTGGAAGATCCTCTAAAGCAGGGATGTCAAACTCAAATACAACGTAGACGAAATTGGATACTGGGACCTATTCGCGTGCCAACCTCAATGTCTGCTGAACAGCATCCTCCCTTATAAAGTTCCCTGGTGTCTCATGGCCCCCCTCTGACCACTATATGGTTACCTGGTGTCTAGTGGCCCCCTCCCTCCCCTATACAGTTCCCTGGTGTTTACTGCTTTTCCCCTACCTCCCTATATGGCTTCCCTGGTGTTCTAGGGCTTCACCCCCAACATAGCTTCCCTGGTGGTCTAGAGAGGGCCAAACATAATGCAAAGTGGGGAAACCACTTGGGGCCAAATTTAATGGCCCTGAGGGCAAGATTTGGCCCACGGGCCGGAGTTTGACATGTATGCTCTAAAGGAATGAGTTGCTTAATTTTCGCAATATTCATTAGGTGAAAGAAGGACTGTTTCACAACAGCTGAAGCAACGCTGCGGTGTGAAAGCTCGCTTAGGGCGACACTGCACCGGTGCTTTACTGATTACTGGCAAAGTGCAATGACCATGAATCCTTGCAATTGCAGCGAATCACCTATGTTAAGCATAGTTAAGCAGTCAGCACCGCAGTTCATAGACAGTCAGTAACCCAATTTTATGGTTATATAAACAGGCCTGGAGCATGGCGACCCGGACACATTATAAAAAGCACATTGTCTGGCAATAGTCAGAACCAGGCCACAGATTATACAGCGATTGCTCAATCATAAGTAATAATAATAAACTGCACTCACCCCGCATTATTGCTCACAGCTGTGATTCCTTTCACCCCCGTCTTCAGCAGCCCACCAATCAGATTCTCCGGAATCCCACAAAGACCAAAGCCTAGAACAGAACAAGGAGAGCTGAGAAGAGGCATCTGCAATACCAGACATCCAAATCCTTACCACCCATCCCTGTCAAGATTCTGCCTGTCTTTTGTGCAGCTTTTCACACATTATAATGAATGCAAAAAAAAGTGCCAATAATACACATCCAGTGCTCTCCCAGAATTTTGTTTCCAGCCAAGTGGCATGAAAAAGTAGCTGGGTGGTGTGTGAATGGGGAATGCAGGGCCAGTGCAACTCTGCTTACAGCTTAGAACAGGGGTCAGGTACCTTTTTTGGCTGAGAGAGCCATAAACGCCACATATTTTAAAATGTATTTCCATGAGAGCCATACAACATGCTTCAAACTGGGACAGTGCGCATGCGCAGCAGAGGGCTCACATCCCTGTTGCCATGGTGATGTGTGTACAGTTGATCCGCCGGGCAGCGGAAGTGTCAGACACGTCTTCAGCTTCTCTTGGGTTTTAGCAACATCAGCAATTTCCCTGAGAGCCAGACAGGAGAAATACCGACTAACAGCTTGTACAATTAGCTGGCTGACTTGGGGGTTGATTCACTTTGTAAGAGGAGATCCCTGCACTTTGGCCCAATGGGCTGCCCGTCAAGTGACAGACAGCCTATTGGGCCAATCAAAGTGTGGGGATCTCGTCCTACAAAGTCACTGGACCTGACAGGATCCAGTGTGGGACAATTGGCGTGGCTGTTAGTTTAGGGGGAGTGCAAGTAAGTTAGTAGTGAATGCTACAGCAGTAGCATGGCTACTTTGATATTTTTACTTGCGCTGCCACACTAAGCTGTGCTGCTTGAGCAGTGTAGCCTAGTGAATCAACCCTACTGATTTGTATGTGAGCCAGATGTAGCCATCAAAAGAGCCACATCTGGCTCCCAAGCCATAGTTTCCCTACCCCTGGCTTAGGAGGAGAATGAAAAGGCAAGCCAAGGACAGCTGGGTGCTCACCAACATTAGCTCTGTGCAGCACCTGGCTTAAAGAGCCTGGGGAGAATACTGTGCATATAAAGCAGGCTTCTGAATGCAGAAGAGTGACTGGGCTCTTTCATAGATACAAAGTTAGGTCAAAGCAGTAGTTCTCAGTGCAGCTGTGGTAATTAAACCCCTCTCCATTCCGAAACTTCCAGTTGCTTTCCCCCCTTTCCCCCCCTCCACAGACCGTGCTGCTTGGCTGGTGTCTGAGTGTAGAAATAGTGTTAAGCTACATTAATAGTGTTAACATTTGTTTTGGGTTAACATTTAACCCAAAACAAAGGTTCACAATAGTTATAAGCTCAGCTGTTTGTTGGATGACAATCAACCATGACAGGCTGAGGTGGGCATTTCAACAGTGACAGGGTGACTGTCAAACCATAGACACATTTTCAATCACTATCACCTAAACAGTGGCTAGAGAGTGTCATT